>NC_143393.1:14661239-14663739 GCF_980474605.1 Leiobunum rupestre | reverse complement strand
ATGATTCTCGCTTTGGGTGCAAGAGGTCCCGGGTTCAAATCCCGGACGGACCCCGCGAATAATATTTATGCCAACCAGATTTATGGAAGAGACTTCAACGGGTTAGGCACCATATTTACATCTTGAGCACATGGGAACGTGGTCCGTTGGTCTAGGGGTATGATTCTCGCTTTGGGTGCGAGAGGTCCCGGGTTCAAATCCCGGACGGACCCCGCGATGAATGTTTTTGCCGACCAGTTTTATGGAGGAGACTTCATGGGCTTAGGCACGATATTTACATCTTGAGCACTAGATAGCGTGGGCTGTTATTCAAGCGGTATGATACTCGCTTTAGGTGCGAGAGGTCCCAGGTTCAAATCCAAGACGGACCCCGCGAAGAGGGTTTTTGCCGACCAGTTTTATGGAAGAGACTTCAACGGGTTAGGCACCATATTTACATCTTGATCACATGGGAACGTGGTCCGTTGGACTAGGGGTATGATTCTCGCTTTGGGTGCAAGAGGTCCCGGGTTCAAATCCCGGACGGACCCCGCGAAGAATATTTATGCCAACCAGATCTATGGAAGAGACTTCAACGGGTTAGGCACCATATTTACATCTTGACCACAATGTAACGTGGTCCGTTGGTCTAGGGGTATGATTCTCGCTTTGGGTGCAAGAGGTCCCGGGTTCAAATCCCGGACGGACCCCGCGAATAATATTTATGCCAACCAGATTTATGGAAGAGACTTCAACAGGTTAGGCACCATATTTACATCTTGACCACAATGTAACGTGGTCCGTTGGTCTTGGGGTATGATTCTCGCTTTGGGTGCGAGAGGTCCCGGGTTCAAATCCCGGACGGACCCCGCGAATAATATTTATGCCAACCAGATTTATGGAAGAGACTTCAACAGGTTAGGCACCATATTTACATCTTGAGCACATGGGAACGTGGTCCGTTGGTCTAGGGGTATGATTCTCGCTTTTGGGTGCGAGAGGTCCCGGGGTCAAATCCCGGACGGACCCAGCGAAGAATGTTTGTGCCAACCATATTTGTGGAGGAGACTTCAACGGGTTAGGCACCATATTTACATCTTGACCACAATGTAACGTGGTCCGTTGGTCTAGGGGTATGATTCTCGCTTTGGGTGCGAGAGGTCCCGGGTTCAAATCCCGGACGGACCCCGCGAAGAATATTTATGCCAACCAGATCTATGGAAGAGACTTCAACGGGTTAGGCACCATATTTACATCTTGACCACAATGTAACGTGGTCCGTTGGTCTAGGGGTATGATTCTCGCTTTTCGGTGCGAGAGGTCCCGGGGTCAAATCCCGGACGGACCCAGCGAAGAATGTTTGTGCCAACCATATTTGTGGAGGAGACTTCAACGGGTTAGGCACCATATTTACATCTTGACCACAATGTAACGTGGTCCGTTGGTCTAGGGGTATGATACTCGCTTTGGGTGCGAGAGGTCCCGGGGTCAAATCCCGGACGGACCCAGCGAAGAATGTTTGTGCCAACCAGATTTATGGAAGAGACTTCAACAGGTTAGGCACCATATTTACATCTTGAGCACATGGGAACGTGGTCCGTTGGTCTAGGGGTATGATTCTCGCTTTTGGGTGCGAGAGGTCCCGGGGTCAAATCCCGGACGGACCCAGCGAAGAATGTTTGTGCCAACCATATTTGTGGAGGAGACTTCAACGGGTTAGGCACCATATTTACATCTTGACCACAATGTAACGTGGTCCGTTGGTCTAGGGGTATGATACTCGCTTTGGGTGCGAGAGGTCCCAGGTTCAAATCCAAGACGGACCCCGCGAAGAGGGTTTTTGCCGACCAGTTTTATGGAAGAGACTTCAACGGGTTACGCACCATATTTACATCTTGAGCACATGGGAACGTGGTCCGTTGGACTAGGGGTATGATTCTCGCTTTTGGGTGCGAGAGGTCCCGGGGTCAAATCCCGGACGGACCCAGCGAAGAATGTTTGTGCCAACCATATTTGTGGAGGAGACTTCAACGGGTTAGGCACCATATTTACATCTTGACCACAATGTAACGTGGTCCGTTGGTCTAGGGGTATGATACTCGCTTTGGGTGCGAGAGGTCCCAGGTTCAAATCCAAGACGGACCCCGCGAAGAGGGTTTTTGCCGACCAGTTTTATGGAAGAGACTTCAACGGGTTACGCACCATATTTACATCTTGAGCACATGGGAACGTGGTCCGTTGGACTAGGGGTATGATTCTCGCTTTGGGTGCAAGAGGTCCCGGGTTCAAATCCCGGACGGACCCCGCGAAGAATATTTATGCCAACCAGATCTATGGAAGAGACTTCAACGGGTTAGGCACCATATTTACATCTTGACCACAATGTAACGTGGTCCGTTGGTCTAGGGGTATGATTCTCGCTTTGGGTGCGAGAGGTCCCGGGTTCAAATCCCGGACGGACCCCGCGAATAATATTTATGCCAACCAGATTTATGGAAGAGACTTCAACAGGTTAGGCACC
>NC_143393.1:14626239-14658739 GCF_980474605.1 Leiobunum rupestre | reverse complement strand
ATGCCAACCAGATTTATGGAAGAGACTTCAACGGGTTAGGCACCATATTTACATCTTGACCACAATGTAGCGTGGTCCGTTGGTCTAGGGGTATGATTCTCGCTTTGGGTGCGAGAGGTCCCGGGGTCAAATCACGGACGGACCCAGCGAAGTATGTTTGTGCCAACCAGATTTGTGGAGGAGACTTCAACGGGTTAGGCACCATATTTACATCTTGACCACAATGTAACGTGGTCCGTTAGTCTAGGGGTATGATTCTCGCTTTGGGTGCGAGAGGTCCCGGGTTCAAATCCCGGACGGACCCCGCGAAGAATGTTTTTGCCAACCAGATTTATGGAGGAGACTTCAACGGGTTTTGCACGATATTTACATCTTGAGCACATATCAACGTGGTCCGTTGGTCTAGGGGTATGATTCTCGCTTAGGGTGCGAGAGGTCCCGGGTTCAAATCCCGGACGGACCCGGCGAAGAATATTTATGCCAACCAGATTTATGGAAGAGACTTCAACGGGTTAGGCACCATATTTACATCTTGAGCACATGGGAACGTGGTCCGTTGGTCTAGGGGTATGATTCTCGCTTTGGGTGCGAGAGGTCCCGGGTTCAAATCCCGGACGGACCCCGCGAAGAATGTTTTTGCCAACCAGATTTATGGAGGAGACTTCAACGGGTTTTGCACGATATTTACATCTTGAGCACATATCAACGTGGTCCGTTGGTCTAGGGGTATGATTCTCGCTTAGGGTGCGAGAGGTCCCGGGTTCAAATCCCGGACGGACCCAGCGAAGAATATTTATGAAAACCAGATTTATGGAGGAGACTTCAACGGGTTAGGCACCATATTTACATCTTGACCCCAATGTAACGTGGTCCGTTGGTCTAGGGGTATGATTCTCGCTTTGGGTGCGAGATGTCCCGGGTTCAAATCCCGGACGGACCCCGCGATGAATGTTTTTGCCGACCAGTTTTATGGAGGAGACTTCATGGGCTTAGGCACGATATTTACATATTGAGCACTAGATAGCGTGGGCTGTTATTCAAGCGGTATGATACTCGCTTTAGGTACGAGAGGTCCCAGGTTCAAATCCAAGACGGACCCCGCGAAGAGGGTTTTTGCCGACCAGTTTTATGGAAGAGACTTCAACTTGTTAGGCACCATATTTACATCTTGAGCATATGGGAACGTGGTCCGTTGGACTAGGGGTATGATTCTCGCTTTGGGTGCAAGAGGTCCCGGGTTCAAATCCCGGACGGACCCCGCGAAGAATATTTATGCCAACCAGATCTATGGAAGAGACTTCAAGGGGTTAGGCACCATATTTACATCTTGACCACAATGTAACGTGGTCCGTTGATCTAGGGGTATGTTTCTCGCTTTGGGTGCGAGAGGTCCCGGGTTCAAATCTCGGACGGACCCAGCGAAGAATATTTATGAAAACCAGATTTATGGAGGAGACTTCAACGGGTTAGGCACCATATTTACATCTTGACCCCAATGTAACGTGGTCCGTTGGTCTAGGGGTATGATTCTCGCTTTGGGTGCGAGAGGTCCCGGGTTCAAATCCCGGACGGACCACACGATGAATGTTTTTGCCGACCAGTTTTATGGAGGAGACTTCATGGGCTTAGGCACGATATTTACATCTTGAGCACTAGATAGCGTGGGCTGTTATTCAAGCGGTATGATACTCGCTTTAGGTGCGAGAGGTCCCAGGTTCAAATCCAAGACGGACCCCGCGAATAGGGTTTTTGCCGACCAGTTTTATGGAAGAGACTTCAACGGGTTAGGCACCATATTTACATCTTGAGCACATGGATACGTGGTCCGTTGGACTAGGGGTATGATTCTCGATTTGGGTGCAAGAGGTCCCGGGTTCAAATCCCGGACGGACCCCGCGAATAATATTTATGCCAACCAGATCTATGGAAGAGACTTCAACGGGTTAGGCACCATATTTACATCTTGACCACAATGTAACGTGGTCCGTTGGTCTAGGGGTATGATTCTCGCTTTGGGTGCAAGAGGTCCCGGGTTCAAATCCCGGACGGACCCCGCGAATAATATTTATGCCAACAAGATTTATGGAAGAGACTTCAACGGGTTAGGCACCATATTTACATCTTGAGCACATGGGAACGTGGTCCGTTGGTCTAGGGGTATGATTCTCGCTTTGGGTGCGAGAGGTCCCGGGGTCAAATCCCGGACGGACCCAGCGAAGAATGTTTGTGCCAACCAGATTTGTGGAGGAGACTTCAACGGGTTAGGCACCATATTTACATCTTGACCACAATGTAACGTGGTCCGTTGGTCTAGGGGTAAGATTCTCGCTTTGGGTGCGAGAGGTCCCGGGTTCAAATCGCGGACGGACCCCGCGAAGAATGTTTTTGCCAACCAGATTTATGGAGGAGACTTCAACGGGTTTTGCACGATATTTACATCTTGAGCACGTATCAACGTGGTCCGTTGGTCTAGGGGTATGATTCTCGCTTAGGGTGCGAGAGGTCCCGGGTTCAAATCCCGGACGGACTCCGCGAAGAATATTTATGCCAACCAGATTTATGGAAGAGACTTCAACGGGTTAGGCACCATATTTACATCTTGAGCACATGGGAACGTGGTCCGTTGGTCTAGGGGTATGTTTCTCGCTTTGAGTGCGAGATTTCCCGGGTTCAAATCCCGGACGGACCCTGCGAAGAATATTTATGCCAACCAGATTTATGGAAGAGACTTCAACGGGTTATGCACGATAATTAGATCGTCAGCACAAATGCACTTGGTCCGTTGGTCTAGGGGTATGATTCTCGCTTTGGGTGCGAGAGGTCCCGAGTTCAAATCCCGGACGGACCCAGCGAAGAATATTTATGAAAACCAGATTTATGGAGGAGACTTCAACGGGTTAGGCACCATATTTACATCTTGACCCCAATGTAACGTGGTCCGTTGGTCTAGGGGTATGATTCTCGCTTTGGGTGCGAGAGGTCCCGGGTTCAAATCCCGGACGGACCCCGCGATGAATGTTTTTGCCGACCAGTTTTATGGAGGAGACTTCAACGGGTTATGCACGATATTTAGATCTTGAGCACTTAACAGCGTGATTCGTTGGTCTAGGGGTACGATTCTTGCTTCGGGTGCGAGAGGTCCCGGGTTCAAATCCCGGACGGACCCTGCGAAGAATATATATGCCAACCAGATTTATGGAAGAGAATTCAACGGGTTATGCACGATATTTACATCGTCAACGCAAAACCACGTGGTCCCTTGGTCTAGGGGTGTGATTCTCGCTTCGGGTGCGAGAGGTTCCGGGTTCAAATCCCGAACGGACCCCGCGAAGAATCTTTTTGCCGACCATATTTATGGAGGAGACTTCAACGGGTTAGGCACGATATTTACATCTTGAGCAGAAGATAACGTGGTCCGTTGGTCTAGGGGTATATTATCGCTTAAGGTATGAGAGGTCCTGTGTTCAAATTCTAAACGGACATCACGAAGAATGTTTTTGCCGACCAGATTTATGGATGAGACTTCAACGGGTTATGCACGACAATTAGATCGTCAGCACAAAACCACTTGGCCCGTTGGTCTTGGGGTATGATTCTCGCTTTGGGTGCGAGAGGTCCCGGGTTCAAATCCCGGACTGACCCCGCGATGAATGTTTTTGCCGACCAGTTTTATGGAGGAGACTTCAACGGGTTAGGCACGATATTTACATCTTGACCACTATGTAACGTGGTCCGTTGGTCTAGGGGTATGATTCTCGCTTAGGGTGCGAGAGGTCCCGGTTTCAAATCCCGGACGGACCCAGCGAAGAATATTTATGAAAACCAGATTTATGGATTAGACTTCAACGGGTTAGGCACCATATTTACATCTTGACCCCAATGTAACGTGGTCCGTTGGTCTAGGGGTATGATTCTCGCTTTAGGTGCGAGAGGTCCCGGGTTCAAATCCCGGACGGACCCCGCGATGAATGTTTTTGCCGACCAGTTTTATGGAGGAGACTTCAGGGGCTTACGCACGATATTTACATCCTGAGCACTAGATAGCGTGGGCTGTTATTCAAGCGGTGTGGTACTCGCTTTAGGTGCGAGAGGTCTAAGGTTCAAATCCAAGACTGACCCCGCGAAGAGTGTTTTTGCCGACCAGTTTTATGGAAGAGACTTCAACGGGTTAGGCACCATATTTACATCTTGAGCACATGGGAACGTGGTCCGTTGGACTAGGGGTATGATTCTCGCTTCGGGTGCAAGAGGTCCCGGGTTCAAATCCCGGACGGACCCCGCGATGAGTGTTTTTGCCGACCAGTTTTATGGAGGAAAGTTCAACGGGTTAGTTATGATATTTTCATCTTGAGCATGATATGACGTGTTCCTTGGTCTAGGGGTATGATTCTCGCTTCGGGTGCGAGAGGTCCCGGGTTCAAATCCCGGACGGACCACTCGAAGAATGTTTATGCCGACCTGTTTAATGGAGGAGACTTCAACGGGTTAGGCACAATATTTACATCTTGATCACAGCGTATCATGGTCCATTCGTCTAGGGGAGTGATTCTCGCTTCGGGTGCGAGAAGTCCCGGGTTCAAATCCAAGACGGACCCCGCGATGAGTGTTTTTGCCGACCAGATTTATGGAGGAGAATTCAACGGGTTAGGCACGATATTTACATCTTTAGCATTAACTAACGCGGGCTGTTGGTCTAGGGGTATTATTCTCGCTTCTGGTGCGAGAGGTCCCGGGTAAAAATTCCGGACGGACCCCGCGAAGAGTGTTTTTGCCGACCAGTTTTATGGAGGAGACTTCATCAGGTTAGGACCAATATTTACATCTTGACCACACAATAACGTGGTCATTCGTCTAGGGGTATGATTCTCGCTTAGGGTGCGAGACGTCCCGGGGTCAAATCCCGGACGGACCCCGCGAAGAGCGTTTTTGCCGACCAGTTTTATGGAGTAGACTTCATAGGCGTAGGCACAATATTTACATCCTGAGCACTAGATAGCGTGGTCTGTTATTCTAAGGGTATGATTCTCGCTTTAGGTGCGAGAGGTCCCGGGTTCAAATCCAAGACGGACACTGCGATGAGTGTTTTTGCCGACCAGTTTTATAAAGGAGACTTCAACGGGTTAGGCACGATATTTACATCTTTACCCGATGTAACGTGGTCCATTCGTCTAGGGGTATGATTCTCGCTTCGGGTGCTAGAGGTCCCGGGTTCAAATCCCAGACGGACCCCGCGATGAATGTTTTTGCCGACCAGATTTATGGATGAGACTTCAACGGGTTTTGCGCGATATTGAGATCGTCAGCACAATACCACTTGGTCCGTTGGTCTAGGGGTATGGTTCTCGCTTAGGGTGCGAGAGGTCCCGGGTTCAAATCCCGGCCGGACCCCGCGAATAATATTTATGCCAACCAGATTTATGGAAGAGACTTCAATGGGTTAGGCACCATATTTACATCTTGAGCACATGGGAACGTGGTCCGTTGGTCTAGGGGTATGATTCTCGCTTTGGGTGCGAGAGGTCCCGGGGTCAAATCCCGGACGGACCCAGCGAAGAATGTTTGTGCCAACCAGATTTGTGGAGGAGACTTCAACGGGTTAGGCACCATATTTACATCTTGACCACAATGTAACGTGGTCCGTTGGTCTAGGGGTATGATTCTCGCTTTGGGTGCGAGAGGTCCCGGGTTCAAATCCCGGACGGAACCCGCGATGAATGTTTTTGCCGACCAGTTTTATGGAGGAGACTTCAACGGGTTAGGCACGATATTTACATCTTGACCACTATGTAACGTGGTCCGTTGGTCTAGGGGTATGATTCTCGCTTAGGGTGCGAGAGGTCACGGTTTCAAATCCCGGACGGACCCCGCGAAGAATGTTTTTGCCAACCAGATTTATGGAGGAGACTTCAACGGGTTTTGCACGATATTTACATCTTGAGCACTTATCAACGTGGTCCGTTGGTCTAGGGGTATGATTCTCGCTTAGGGTGCGAGAGGTCCCGGGTTCAAATCCCGGACGGACCCCGCGAAGAATATTTATGCCAACCAGATTTATGGAAGAGACTTCAACGGGTTAGGCACCATATTTACATCTTGAGCACATGGGAACGTGGTCCGTTGGTCTAGGGGTATGTTTCTCGCTTTGAGTGCGAGAGGTCCCGGGTTCAAATCCCGGACGGACCCTGCGAAGAATATTTATGCCAACCAGATTTATGGAGGAGACTTCAACGGGTTAGGCACCATATTTACATCTTGACCCCAATGTAACGTGGTCCGTTGGTCTAGGGGTATGATTCTCGCTTTGGGTGCGAGAGGTCCCGGTTTCAAATCCCGGACGGACCCAGCGAAGAATATTTATGAAAACCAGATTAATGGAGGAGACTTCAACGAGTTAGGCACCATATTTACATCTTGACCCCAATGTAACGTGGTCCGTTGGTCTAGGGGTATGATTCTCGCTTTGGGTGCGAGAGGTTCCGGGTTCAAATCCCGGACGGACCCCGCGAAGAATCTTTTTGCCGACCATATTTATGGAGGAGACTTCAACGGGTTAGGCACCATATTTACATCTTGACCCCAATGTAACGTGGTCCGTTGGTCTAGGGGTATGATTCTCGCTTTGGGTGCGAGAGGATCCGGGTTCAAATCCCGGACGGACCCCGCGATGAATGTTTTTGCCGACCAGTTTTATGGAGGAGACTTCAATGGGTTATGCACGATATTTAGATCTTGAGCACTTAACAGCGTGATTCGTTGGTTTAGGGGTATGATTCTTGCTTCGGGTGCGAGAGGTCCCGGGTTCAAATCCCGGACGGACCTTCGAAGATTATATATGCCAACCAGATTTATGGAAGAGAATTCAACGGGTTATGCACGATATTTACATCGTCAACGCAAAACCACGTGGTCCCTTGGTCTAGGGGTGTGATTCTCGCTTCGGGTGCGAGAGGTTCCGGGTTCAAATCCCGGACGGACCCCGCGAAGAATCTTTTTGCCGACCATATTTATGGAGGAGACTTCAACGGGTTAGGCACGATATTTACATCTTGAGCAGAAGATAACGTGGTCCGTTGGTCTAGGGGTATATTATCGCTTAAGGTATGAGAGGTCCTGTGTTCAAATTCTAAACGGACATCACGAAGAATGTTTTTGCCGACCAGATTTATGGATGAGACTTCAACGGGTTATGCACGACAATTAGATCGTCAGCACAAAACCACTTGGTCCGTTGGTCTTGGGGTATGATTCTCGCTTTGGGTGCGAGAGGTCCCGGGTTCAAATCCCGGACTGACCCCGCGATGAATGTTTTTGCCGACCAGTTTTATGGAGGAGACTTCAACGGGTTGGGCACGATATTTACATCTTGACCACTATGTAACGTGGTCCGTTGGTCTAGGGGTATGATTCTCGCTTTGGGTGCGAGAGGTCCCGGGTTCAAATCCCGGACGGACCCCGCGATGAATGTTTTTGCCGACCTGTTTAATGGAGGAGACTTCAACGGGTTAGGCACGATATTTACATCTTTAGCATTTACTAACGCGGGCTGTTGGTCTAGGGGTATTATTCTCGCTTCTGGTGCGAGAGGTCCCGGGTTCAAATCCAAGACTGACCTCGCGAAGAGTGTTTTTGCCGACCAGTTTTATGGAAGAGACTTCAACGGGTTAGGCACCATATTTACATCTTGAGCACATGGGAACGTGGTCCGTTGGACTAGGGGTATGATTCTCGCTTCGGGTGCAAGAGGTCCCGGGTTCAAATCCCGGACGGACCCCGCGATGAGTGTTTTTGCCGACCAGTTTTATGGAGGAAAGTTCAACGGGTTAGTTATGATATTTTCATCTTGAGCATGATATGACGTGTTCCTTGGTCTAGGGGTATGATTCTCGCTTCGGGTGCGAGAGGTCCCGGGTTCAAATCCCGGACGGACCCCTCGAAGAATGTTTTTGCCGACCTGTTTAATGGAGGAGACTTCAACGGGTTAGGCACGATATTTACATCTTTAGCATTTACTAACGCGGGCTGTTGGTCTAGGGGTATTATTCTCGCTTCTGGTGCGAGAGGTCCCGGGTAAAAATTCCGGACGGACCCCGCGAAGAGTGTTTTTGCCGACCTGTTTTATGGAGGAGACTTCATCAGGTTAGGCACCATATTTACATCTTGACCACACAATAACGTGGTCATTCGTCTAGGGGTATGATTCTCGCTTAGGGTGCGAGACGTCCCGGGGTCAAATCCCGGACGGACCCCGCGAAGAGCGTTTTTGCCGACCAGTTTTATGGAGTAGACTTCATAGGCGTAGGCACAATATTTACATCCTGAGCACTAGATAGCGTGGTCTGTTATTCTAAGGGTATGATTCTCGCTTTAGGTGCGAGAGGTCCCAGGTTCAAATCCAAGACTGACCTCGCGAAGAGTGTTTTTGCCGACCAGTTTTATAAAGGAGACTTCAACGGGTTAGGCACGATATTTACATCTTGACCCGATGTAACGTGGTCCATTCGTCTAGGGGTATGATTCTCGCTTCGGGTGCTAGAGGTCCCGGGTTCAAATCCCAGACGGACCCCGCGATGAATGTTTTTGCCGACCAGATTTATGGATGAGACTTCAACGGGTTTTGCGCGATATTGAGATCGTCAGCACAATACCACTTGGTCCGTTGGTCTAGGGGTATGGTTCTCGCTTAGGGTGCGAGAGGTCCCGGGTTCAAATCCCGGCCGGACCCCGCGATGAGTGTTTTTGCCGACCAGTTTTATGGAGGAGACTTCAACGGGTTAGTCAACATATTTACATCTTAAGCGCAACTGAACGTGGTTCGTTGGTCTAGGAGTATGATTATCGCTTCGGGTGCGAGAAGTCCAAGGTTCAAATCCAAGACGGACCCCGCGATGACTGTTTTTGCCGACCAGTTTTATGGAGGAGACTTCAACGGGTTAGGCACGATATTTACTTCTTGACCACATTGTAACGTGGTACATTCGTCTAGGGGAATGATTCTCGCTTCGGGTGCGAGAAGTCCAAGGTTCAAATCCAAGACGGACCCCGCGATGACTGTTTTTGCCGACCAGTTTTATGGAGGAGACTTCAACGGGTTAGGCACGATATTTACTTCTTGAGCAAAAGATAACGTGGTGCGTTGGTCCAGGGGTATGATTCTCGCTTTGGGTGCAAGAAGTCCAAGGTTCAAATCCAAGACGGACACCGCGATGAGTGTTTTTGCCGACCAGTTTTATGGAGGAAAGTTCAACGGGTTAGGCACGATATTTACTTCTTGAGAAATCGATAACGCGGTGCGTTGGTCTAGGGGTATGATTCTCGCTTTGGGTGCGAGAAGTCCCGGGTACAAATCCAAGACGGACCCCGCCATGAGTGTTTTTGCCGACCAGTTTTATGGAGGAGACTTCATCAGGTTAGGCACAATATTTACATCTTGACCACAATGCAACGTGGTCCGTTGGTCTAGGGGTATGATTCTTGCTTCGGGTGCGAGAGGTCCCGGGTTCAAATCCCGGACGGACCCCGCGAAGAATGTTTTTGCCGACCAGATTTATGGAGGAGACTTCAACGGGTTAGGTACGATATTTACTTCTTGAGCAAAAGATAACGTGGTCCGTTGGTCTAGGGGTATGATTCTCGCTTTGGGTGCGAGAAGTCCCAGGTTCAAATCCAAGGCGAATCCCGTGATGAGTGTTTTTGCCGACCAGTTTTATGGAGGAAAGTTCAACGGGTTAGGCACGATATTTACTTCTTGGGCAAACGATAACGTAGTGCGTTGGTCTAGGGGTATGATTCTCGCTTTGGGTGCGAGAGGTCCCGGGTGTAAATCCAAGACGGACCCCGTGATGAGTGTTTTTGCAGACCAGTTTTATGGAGGAGACTTCATCAGGTTAGGCACAATATTTACATCTTGACCTCTAAATAACGTGGTCCATTCGTCTAGGGGAATGATTCTCGCTTCGGGTGCGAGAGGTCCCGGGTTCAAATCCCGGACGAACCCCGCGATGAATGTTTTTGCCGACCAGTTTTATGGAGAAGACTTCAACGGGTTAGGCACGATATTTACTTCTTGAGCAAAAGATAACGTGGTCCGTTGGTCTAGGGGTATGATTCTCGAGTTGGGTGCGAGAAGTCCCAGGTTCAAATCCAAGGCGGATCCCGCGATGAGTGTTTTTGCCGACCAGTTTTATGGAGGAAAGTTCAACGGGTTAGGCACGATATTTACTTCTTGAGCAAATGATAACGTGGTGCGTTGGTCTAGGGGTATGATTCTCGCTTAGGGTGCGAGAGGTCCCGGGTTCAAATCCCGGACGGACCCCGCGAAGAATGTTTTTGCCGACCAGATTTATGGAGGAGACTTCAACGGGTTAGGCACCATATTTACATCTTGAGCACAAGTGTGGTACTTTGGTCTAGGGGTATGATTCTCGCTTAGGGTGCGAGAAGTACCACGTTAAATCCCGGGCGGACCCCGCGATGAGTATTTCTGCCGACCAGATTTATGGCGGAAAGTTCAACGGGTTATGTACGATATTTAGATCTTGACCACATACCAACGTGGTCCGTTGGTCTAGGGGTATGATTCTTGCTTCGGGTGCGAGAGGTCCCGGGTTCAAAATCCGGACGGACCCCGGAGAGAATGTTTTTGCCGACCAATTTTATGGAGGAGACTTCAACGGGTTATGCACGATATTTAGATCTTGAGCACTTAACAGCGTGATCCGTTGGTCTAGGGGTATGATTCTTGCTTCGGGTGCGAGAGGTTCAGGGTTCAAATCCCGGACGGACCCCGATATGAATATTTTTGCCGACCAGTTTTATGGAGTAGACTTCATAGGCGTAGGCACGATATTTACATCTTGAGCCCAATGTTAGTCCAGGGGTATGATTATCGCTTTGGTTTCGAGAGGTTCCGGGTTCAAATCCCGGACGGACCCCGCGAAGAATGTTTTTGCCGACCATATTTATAGAGGAGACTTCAACGGGTTAGGCACGATATTTAGATCGTTAGCACAAAACCACTTGGTCCGTTGGTCTAGGGGTATGATTCTCGCTTAGGGTGCGAGAGATCCCGGGTGGACCCCTCTAAGAATGTGTTTGCCGACCTGATTTACAGATGAGACTTCAACGGGTTAGTCAACATATTTACATCTTAAGCACAACTGAACGTGATTCGTTAGTCTACTAGTATGATTTTCGCTTTGGTGCGAGAGGTCCCGGGGTCAAATCCCGGAGGTCCCCGCGAAGAATGTTTTTGCCGACCAGATTTATGGAGGAGTATTCAACGGGTTAGGCATCATATTTACATCTTGAGCACAAATGTGGTACTTTGGTCTAGGGGTATGATTCTCGCTTCGGATGCTAGAGGTCCCGGGTTCAAATCACGGACGGACCCCGCGATTAATGTTTTTTGCCAACCAGATTTATGGAGGAGACTTGAACGGGTTTTGCACGATATTTACATCTTGAGCATATATAAACGTGGTCCGTTGGTCTAGGGGTATGATTCTTGCTTAGGGTGCGAGAGATCCCGGGTTCAAAATCCCGGACGGATCCCCGAATGAATGTGTTAGGGTCTAACATTTGAATATCGCGCGCGTATCAATAAAAATGTTGTAACGCGATGGCGCCACAGTCTGGCGCTTTTTATCACTCTTCCCGGTAAAAAAAGGTGTTCACGATATATGGTGGCGGGACATCTTGCGATAGGTGATAATGCATTGTTTATTGTTTGTACGTTAATAATATAGATAATTAAGTGTTAACAAGCCAGTTAATAAATGATCATATTGTTAACCAATGAGTCATTAATTAAGTAGAGTAAAACTTAACAATGGCGACGGATAGGGATTATTATCTCTGCGCTTTAACGAGTTATCACGCCTCGTTCTGAAGCCTTGGTTCCAGACAATAGCAATTTTGTCAGCATATTTCTGTTGAAGAGATCTGTAAGTCAATCACCATGGCTAACACAGTGGCACAGTTTCCAGAATTCGATGATTCAACTACTCAATGGACAATATATGCTGAACGTTTAGAATTATATTTTATTGCCAATGATATTGTAGAGATACCAGTAGTTGCAGCCACCCAAGCTTCCAACCAAGCAAAGAATGATGCCATCAAAATCAAGAAAAGGGCAATATTGTTAACTGTGTTGGGAGCAAAGACTTACACTATCCTTCGCAGTCTGATATCACCTGCGAAACCCACGGACAAGACTTATGATGAATTGATTACTCAATTGACATCACATTTTGACCCGGTACCGTCTGAACTAGTTGAGAGAAGCAAATTTTACCATAGAAATCAAGAACCAGGCGAGTCAATTGCAAGTTTCGTTTCTACCATTAGAAAATTTTCTGAATTTTGTGATTTTGGCCCTACTTTGGATTTATATTTACGTGATCGTTTTGTTTTCGGAATATATGATGACAAAATCCGTAAAACATTATTGGCTGAAAAGGCACTCACTCTCCAGAAGGCGATCACAATTGCACAATCAATGGAAACTGTGGAGCGCGACGCTTCCGTTATAAAGGGTCACAAGCCTGATGATAAGAACTTTGCATCAGTAAACAAGATTTCTCAACGACAGCGTAACAGTAACAATCAGAAACTAAACAACCTTGCGAAACAGCCCAATACAATGAGCAACCAGACCAAACCTCAATCACAGAAAGTGGGAAGCGGTCACCAACAAAAGAAATGCCTTCGATGTCTTAGTACTACACATCCAGAGTGGGATTGCAGTTTTCGTACTGCGGAATGCTATAAATGTCACAAAACTGGTCACATAGCTAAAGCATGTCGAGGAGGACGTCGCACACCGCCACAGCAAAATCAGAATAGTAACAAGGGGAATTTTCACCATGTTGACCGCCAGTCTACCTCCTACAACAGAAACAATAGACAGAAAGCCAATCACATAGCGGAAGATAACCACCAGCTGCAAAGCCTTGATAGAGAAAATAACCGCATGTCACAAGTTGAGAATTCATCTGAATACGAAATTTTCCATATTCACGAGTCTACTCCGTTACGAAGTCAAATTAACAAAGTTAAAAACACGTCGCTAATACTTGAACCAATCAAGGTGTCGTGTTTAGTCAACCAAGTGCCCATCGTTTTTGAATTGGACACTGGCTCCGCCCATACCCTTGTTCCTGAAATTGTAATAACCCAACTGCCGAACTTAGGCAAAATAGACAAGAGTCCTTTGCTCTTATCGTCTTTCTCCGGTCACTCGGTTGAAGTCCAAGGACAAGCAGTCGTTCAAGTCAAATACAATGGAATTATCCTATCGTTACCAATTGTATTTTACCGAGGACATGGCCCAAATCTCGTTGGCCGTGAATGGATTTTTTCCGATTTTAATATTATTCCAAGACCTCGTAAATCTGTTGGCCACGTCACCGTTTTCCCGGACCGTTTGCAAAGAATATTAGACAATCACGAACGTGTATTTTCGCCCGGTATGGGGCGTTTGAAGAATGTAAAGGTCAATATTCATGTGCGCGAAGACGCACCGACGCCTCGCTTCCACAAAGCACGTACCGTGCCATATCACTTACGAGAAAAGGTGGATGCTGAAATCGCTAGACTGGAAAACGAAAATGTTATAAGCTCAATTCCTTCTGCTGAGTTTGCGTCTCCAATTGTACCCATTTTAAAAGGAAGTGGCACCATCCGATTGTGCGGAGACTATAAAGTCACAACGAATAAAATTATAGACGTCGACCAATATCCCATTCCCAAGGTGGACGACATATTCGCCAAACTGGCAGGGTGCAAAGTTTTTGCACGTTTGGACATGCGCAATGCGTATAACCAATTGGAACTCGATGAAGCGTCCAGAAAATATTTAGCAGTGAGCACACCTAAAGGCCTTTACCAGTTCAATTGCTTGCCATTTGGAATTGCCAGTGCGTCCGCAATTTTTCAAAAACATATTGAAATTGTACTTCAAGGTCATCCACAAACTCTACCTTTTCAGGATGATATTATTATCGGCGAAAGAAATTCAGATGCACTCTTAACGACATTAGACAGCGTACTGGACACAATCGAAGAATCTGGTCTAAAATTGAACAAGGAGAAATGCCTGTTCAATGTTGACGCCGTTGATTTTTTGGGATACCGCCTCGACAAGGACGGACTCCATCCACAAACCCAGAAACTATCAGCCATTCGAGACGCACCTACTCCTAAGAATGTAGATGAATTGCGATCGTTTATCGGCCTGATAAATTATTACGCTCGTTTCATCCCTAATTCTTCAACTCTGCTGAATCCGTTCTACAATCTTTTAGCGAAATCTGTAAAATGGGAATGGACTGCACTACACCAACGCACCTTTGAAGCCGCCAAACAAGCCATCCAGTCTACCGATTTGTTGGTACTATTTGATCCAAACAAAGAAATAATTTTAGCGTGCGACGCTTCGCCGTTTGGATTAGGGGCAGTCATTTCACACTGCATTGATGGCGAGGAACGCCCAATTGCATTTGCCTCTCGGACACTTACCTCAGCAGAAAAGAATTATCCCCAAATCGAGAGAGAGGCACTGTCCATTGTTTTCGGAGTTACCCGTTTCCGTGACTACCTTCTGGGAAAATCTTTCACTCTGGTCACCGACCATAAACCATTGGTCGCGATTTTCAACGAAAACAAACCCGTGCCGTCAATGGCAGCTGCCAGACTGCAACGCTGGGCTCTTGTTTTGTCGGCCTACAATTACAGAATTATTCACAAGAAGGGAACTCACCATGGTAATGCAGATGCGCTTAGCCGTCTACCTTTGCAAGTCCCTGACGAGGAACCACCTTTACCTATGGAATTGGTTCTTTTACTTCGCGCGGAAAATGCACCAATTAACGCCAAACTCATGTCTACAGCCACCGATGAAGACACAGTACTATCGAAAGTCATGTTATGTATGCAGACTGGTTGGCCTTCGAAAACCGAACTCGATGATGAATTAAAAAAATATCAGAAACGAAACCGAGAAATTTCTATAGCAGACAAAATACTCTTATTGGGTAACAGAGTAATTGTTCCCACGGCGCTGCGACCATCGATCACCAAAGAACTACACAGTACACACCAGGGTCTAAGATCAATGAAGGAGTTAGCGCGTTCCAAAGTTTGGTGGCCTGACATTGACAAAGATTTAGAAGCCACGTCTAGAAATTGCGAAGTATGTTTCCGACACGCACCAATGCCTCCAAAACAATTTTCTATGTGGATTCCTGAGACAGAACCCTGGCGTAAAGTGCATATAGACTTCGCGGGTCCTATC
This sequence comes from Leiobunum rupestre, assembly GCF_980474605.1. Lineage (NCBI taxonomy): Eukaryota > Metazoa > Arthropoda > Arachnida > Opiliones > Sclerosomatidae > Leiobunum > Leiobunum rupestre. The sequence continues at coordinate 14,643,444 of NC_143393.1, read as the reverse complement.
GAAAACCAGTACCTTTTAATCACTGTCGATGCCGCTTCTAAATGGCTTGAAGTCGATGTAACGACAAACACCTCGTCTGCTACCGTTATTGGATATTTAAGACAACATATCACTCGCTTTGGTATCATGGACACCCTTGTTAGCGATAACGGTCCCTGTTTTACCAGCGACGAATTTCGTCAATTCACTGACACGAACGGAATTATCCACAAGACAACCGCGCCGTACCATCCAGCATCCAACGGCCAAGCCGAACGGTCGGTCAGAACTGTTAAGACGACACTCAAAAAGATATCTGGTGGTTCGTCACCCGAAATTCAGCTCGTCGGAGATGGTTTAGAACGTTACAAAGAAGGGTCTTTGCAAATTCGCGTATCGCGCTTTTTAATGAACTATAGAAGAACTCCTATCCACAGAGGACCTTCTCCGTCTGAACTCATGTTAAGCCGACCGATCCGAACGCGCCTCGATTTGTTCCGACCTCAACAAACCCGCAGCTCGATTGCGATCCCACCATTTTCCACAAACGAACCCTTTTCGCGACAAAAATACAGCGTCTCTCAGCCCGTTTTCGCCCGCAACTTTGGTCGAGGAGCCAAATGGCTTCCTGGTCATGTCGTCAAGCTACTGGGAAACATGATGGTTAGCGTTGGACTTTTTGACGGCGCGATAGTGAGACGACATAGAAATCAACTACGCATAAGGGGGGGAAAGCACAACGATGGGACTCCAATTGGTGAAAACTTTAGTCAGCAACGCAAAACCCAACCGTTGCCATCTTCAAGTAATTCCGAGCTTCCGAAACTGATCTCCATAACCACCAAAACAGCTCAGAACATCCCAAGCCCAACCCAACGCACAAATGTCAAAATGCGTAATCTACCAAACTGCAGATCTACATCACCACCATCAACATCCGTAGACGGAAATCAAACCTCGCGGAGAGTAACTACGAGAAACAGCGGTTTACCAACTAGACTGTCGACCTCCAACACATCCGTGCAACAACCATTTCTGACTCCTAGTTCAACCTCCCAGAATCAGTCGAACACAACTACAGTATCTATATCACAATCTCAGCACGTTAACCAGCCACAAACACGACGCTCAACTCGTGTGCGTAAACCACGTCAACTATTTGACATATAATCGGTATTTGGAACTTTCACTAAAATCGGGAAGGTGATGTTAGGGTCTAACATTTGAATATCGCGCGCGTATCAATAAAAATGTTGTAACGCGATGGCGCCACAGTCTGGCGCTTTTTATCACTCTTCCCGGTAAAAAAAGGTGTTCACGATATATGGTGGCGGGACATCTTGCGATAGGTGATAATGCATTGTTTATTGTTTGTACGTTAATAATAAAGATAATTAAGTGTTAACAAGCCAGTTAATAAATGATCATATTGTTAACCAATGAGTCATTAATTAAGTAGAGTAAAACTTAACAGAATGTTTTTGCCGACCGGTTTTATGGAGGAGACTTCAACGGGTTAGGCACGATATTTAAATCTTGAGCACATATCAACGTGGTCCGTTGGTCTAGGGGTATGATCCTCGCTTAGGGTGCGAGAGATCCCGGGTGGACTCCGCGATGAGTGATTTTGCCGACCATATTTATAGATGAGACTTCAACGGGTTAGGCACCATATTTACATCTAGAGCACAAGTGTGGTACTTTGGTCTAGGGGTATGATTCTCGCTTAGGGTGCGAGACGTCCCGGGGTAAAATCCCGGACGGTCCCCGCGAAGAATGTTTTTGCCCACCAGATTTATGGAGGAGACTTCAACGGGTTAGGCACCATATTTAAATCTTGAGCACAAGTGTGGTAATTTGGTCTAGGGGTATGATTCTCGCTTAGGGTGCGAGAGGTCCCGAGTTCAAATCCCGGGCGGACCCCACGATGAATGTTTTTGCCAACCAGATTTATGGAGGAGACTTCAACGGGTTTTGCACGATATTTACATCGTCAGCATGAAACACGTGGACCGTTGGTCTAGGGGTATGATTCTCGCTTAGGGTGCGAGAGGTCCCGAGTTCAAATCCCGGGCGGACCCCACGATGAATGTTTTTGCCAACCAGATTTATGGAGGAGACTTCAACGGGTTTTGCACGATATTTACATCGTCAGCATGAAACACGTGGACCGTTGGTCTAGGGGTATGATTCTCGCTTCGGGTGCGAGACGTTAAGGGTTCAAATCCCGGACGGAACCCGCGAAGAGTATTAATGCCGACCAGATTTATGGAGGAGACTTCAACGGGTTAGGCACCATATTTACATCTTGAGCACATAGGAACGTGGTCCGTTGGTCTAGGGGTATGATTCTCGCTTCGGGTGCGAGAGGTCCCGGGTTCAAATCCCGGACGGACCCCTCTAAGAATGTGTTTGCCGGCCAGTTTTATGGAGGTGACTTCAACGGGTTATGCACAATATTTACATCGACAGCGCAACAAAACGTGGTCCGTTAGTCCAGGGGTATGATTCTCGCTTAGGGTGCGAGAGATCCCGGGTGGACCCCTCTAAGAATGTGTTTGCCGACCTGATTTAAAGATGAGACTTCAACGGGTTAGTCAACATATTTACATCTTAAGCACAACTGAACGTGGTTCGTTAGTCTACTAGTATGATTTTCGCTTTGGGTGCGAGAGGTCCCGGGGTCAAACCCCGTAGGTCCCCGCGAAGAATGTTTTTGCCGACCAGATTTATGGAGGAGTATTCAACGGGTTAGGCATCATATTTACATCTTGAGCACAAGTGTGGTACTTTGGTCTAGGGGTATGATTCTCGTTTCGGGTGCGAGAGGTCCCGGGTTCAAATCCCGGACGAACCCCGCGATGAATGTTTTTGCCGACCAGTTTTATGGAGAAGACTTCAACGGGTTAGGCACGATATTTACTTCTTGAGCAAAAGATAACGTGGTCCGTTGGTCTAGGGGTATGATTCTCGAGTTGGGTGCGAGAAGTCCCAGGTTCAAATCCAAGGCGGATCCCGCGATGAGTGTTTTTGCCGACCAGTTTTATGGAGGAAAGTTCAACGGGTTAGGCACGATATTTACTTCTTGAGCAAATGATAACGTGGTGCGTTGGTCTAGGGGTATGATTCTCGCTTAAGGTGCGAGAGGTCCCGGGTTCGAATCCCGGACGGACCCCGCGAAGAATGTTTTTGCCGACCAGATATATGGAGGAGACTTCAACGGGTTAGGCACCATATTTACATCTTGAGCACAAGTGTGGTACTTTGGTCTAGGGGTATGATTCTCGCTTAGGGTGCGAGAAGTACCACGTTAAATCCCGGGCGGACCCCGCGATGAGTATTTCTGCCGACCAGATTTATGGCGGAAAGTTCAACGGGTTATGCACGATATTTAGATCTTGACCACATACCAACGTGGTCCGTTGGTCTAGGGGTATGATTCTCGCTTAGGGTGCGAGAGGTCCCGGGTGGACCCCTCTAAGAATGTGTTTGCCGACCTGATTTAAAGATGAGACTTCAACGGGTTAGTCAACATATTTACATCTTAAGCACAACTGAACGTGGTTCGTTAGTCTACTAGTATGATTTTCGCTTTGGGTGCGAGAGGTCCCGGGGTCAAACCCCGTAGGTCCCCGCGAAGAATGTTTTTGCCGACCAGATTTATGGAGGAGTATTCAACGGGTTAGGCATCATATTTACATCTTGAGCACAAGTGTGGTACTTTGGTCTAGGGGTATGATTCTCGTTTCGGGTGCGAGAGGTCCCGGGTTCAAATCCCGGACGAACCCCGCGATGAATGTTTTTGCCGACCAGTTTTATGGAGAAGACTTCAACGGGTTAGGCACGATATTTACTTCTTGAGCAAAAGATAACGTGGTCCGTTGGTCTAGGGGTATGATTCTCGCTTTGGGTGCAAGAGGTCCCGGGTTCAAATCCCGGACGGACCCCGTGAATAATATTTATGCCAACCAGATTTATGGAGGAGACTTCAACGGGTTAGGCACCATATTTACATCTTGAGCACATGGGAACGTGGTCCGTTGGTTTAGGGGTATGTTTCTCGCTTTGGGTGCGAGAGGTCCCGGGTTCAAATCCCGGACGGACCCAGCGAAGAATATTTATGAAAACCAGATTTATGGAGGAGACTTCAACGGGTTAGGCACGATAATTAGATCGTCAGCACAAAAGCAATTGGTCCGTTGGTCTAGGGGTATGATTCTCGCTTTGGGTGCGAGAGGTCACGGGTTCAAATCTCGGACGGACCCAGCGAAGAATGTTTGTGCCAACCAGATTTGTGGAAGAGACTTCAACGGGTTAGGCACCATATTTACATCTTGAGCACTAGATAGCGTGGGCTGTTATTCAAGCGGTATGATACTCGCTTTAGGTGCGAGAGGTCCCGGTTTCAAATCCCGGACGGACCCCGCGAAGAATGTTTTTGCCAACCAGATTTATGGAGGAGACTTCAACGGGTTTTGCACGAAATTTACATCTTGAGCACGTATCAACGTGGTCCGTTGGTCTAGGGGTATGATTCTCGCTTAGGGTGCGAGAGGTCCCGGGTTCAAATCCCGGACGGACCCCGCGAAGAATATTTATGCCAACCAGATTTATGGAAGAGACTTCATCGGGTTAGGCACCATATTTACATCTTGAGCACATGGGAACGTGGTCCGTTGGTCTAGGGTTATGTTTCTCGCTTTGAGTGCGAGAGGTTCCGGGTTCAAATCCCGGACGGACCCTGCGAAGAATATTTATGCCAACCAGATTTATGGAAGAGACTTTAACGGGTTATGCACGATAATTAGATCGTCAGCACAAAAGCAATTGGTCCGTTGGTCTAGGGGTATGATTCTCGCTTTGGGTGCGAGAGGTCCCGGGTTCAAATCCCGGACGGACCCAGCGAAGAATATTTATGAAAACCAGATTTATGGAGGAGACTTCAACGGGTTAGGCACCATATTTACATCTTGACCCCATTGTAACGTGGTCCGTTGGTCTAGGGGTATGATTCTCGCTTTGGGTGCGAGAGGTCCCGGGTTCAAATCCCGGACGGACCCCGCGATGAATGTTTTTGCCGACCAGTTTTATGGAGGAGACTTCAACGGGTTATGTACGATATTTAGATCTTGAGCACCTAACAGCGTGATTCGTTGGTCTAGGGGTATGATTCTTGCTTCGGGTGCGAGAGGTCCCGGGTTCAAATCCCGGACGGACCCTGCGAAGAATATTTATGCCAACCAGATTTATGGAAGAGACTTCAACGGGTTATGCACGATATTTACATCGTCAACGCAAAACCACGTGGTCCCTTGGTCTAGGGGTGTGATTCTCGTTGCGGGTGCGAGAGGTTCCGGGTTCAAATCCCGGACGGACCCCGCGAAGAATCTTTTTGCCGACCATATTTATGGAGGAGACTTCAACGGGTTAGGCACGATATTTACATCTTGAGCAGAAGATAACGTGGTCCGTTGGTCTAGGGGTATATTATCGCTTAAGGTATGAGAGGTCCTGTGTTCAAATTCTAAACGGACATCACGAAGAATGTTTTTGCCGACCAGATTTATGGATGAGACTTCAACGGGTTATGCACGACAATTAGATCGTCAGCACAAAACCACTTGGTCCGTTGGTCTTGGGGTATGATTCTCGCTTTGGGTGCGAGAGGTCCCGGGTTCAAATCCCGGACTGACCCCGCGATGAATGTTTTTGCCGACCAGTTTTATGGAGGAGACTTCATGGGCTTCGGCACGATATTTACATCTTGAGCACTAGATAGCGTGGGCTGTTATTCAAGCGGTATGATACTCGCTTTAGGTGCGAGAGGTCCCAGGTTCAAATCCAAGACGGACCCCGCGAAGAGGGTTTTTGCCGACCAGTTTTATGGAAGAGACTTCAACGGGTTAGGCACCATATTTACATCTTGAGCAAAAGATAACGTGGTCCGTTGGTCTAGGGGTATGATTCTCGCTTTGGGTGCAAGAGGTCCCGGGTTCAAATCCCGGACGGACCCCGTGAATAATATTTATGCCAACCAGATTTATGGAGGAGACTTCAACGGGTTAGGCACCATATTTACATCTTGAGCACATGGGAACGTGGTCCGTTGGTTTAGGGGTATGTTTCTCGCTTTGGGTGCGAGAGGTCCCGGGTTCAAATCCCGGACGGACCCAGCGAAGAATATTTATGAAAACCAGATTTATGGAGGAGACTTCAACGGGTTAGGCACGATAATTAGATCGTCAGCACAAAAGCAATTGGTCCGTTGGTCTAGGGGTATGATTCTCGCTTTGGGTGCGAGAGGTCACGGGTTCAAATCTCGGACGGACCCAGCGAAGAATGTTTGTGCCAACCAGATTTGTGGAAGAGACTTCAACGGGTTAGGCACCATATTTACATCTTGAGCACTAGATAGCGTGGGCTGTTATTCAAGCGGTATGATACTCGCTTTAGGTGCGAGAGGTCCCGGTTTCAAATCCCGGACGGACCCCGCGAAGAATGTTTTTGCCAACCAGATTTATGGAGGAGACTTCAACGGGTTTTGCACGAAATTTACATCTTGAGCACGTATCAACGTGGTCCGTTGGTCTAGGGGTATGATTCTCGCTTAGGGTGCGAGAGGTCCCGGGTTCAAATCCCGGACGGACCCCGCGAAGAATATTTATGCCAACCAGATTTATGGAAGAGACTTCATCGGGTTAGGCACCATATTTACATCTTGAGCACATGGGAACGTGGTCCGTTGGTCTAGGGTTATGTTTCTCGCTTTGAGTGCGAGAGGTTCCGGGTTCAAATCCCGGACGGACCCTGCGAAGAATATTTATGCCAACCAGATTTATGGAAGAGACTTTAACGGGTTATGCACGATAATTAGATCGTCAGCACAAAAGCAATTGGTCCGTTGGTCTAGGGGTATGATTCTCGCTTTGGGTGCGAGAGGTCCCGGGTTCAAATCCCGGACGGACCCAGCGAAGAATATTTATGAAAACCAGATTTATGGAGGAGACTTCAACGGGTTAGGCACCATATTTACATCTTGACCCCATTGTAACGTGGTCCGTTGGTCTAGGGGTATGATTCTCGCTTTGGGTGCGAGAGGTCCCGGGTTCAAATCCCGGACGGACCCCGCGATGAATGTTTTTGCCGACCAGTTTTATGGAGGAGACTTCAACGGGTTATGTACGATATTTAGATCTTGAGCACCTAACAGCGTGATTCGTTGGTCTAGGGGTATGATTCTTGCTTCGGGTGCGAGAGGTCCCGGGTTCAAATCCCGGACGGACCCTGCGAAGAATATTTATGCCAACCAGATTTATGGAAGAGACTTCAACGGGTTATGCACGATATTTACATCGTCAACGCAAAACCACGTGGTCCCTTGGTCTAGGGGTGTGATTCTCGTTGCGGGTGCGAGAGGTTCCGGGTTCAAATCCCGGACGGACCCCGCGAAGAATCTTTTTGCCGACCATATTTATGGAGGAGACTTCAACGGGTTAGGCACGATATTTACATCTTGAGCAGAAGATAACGTGGTCCGTTGGTCTAGGGGTATATTATCGCTTAAGGTATGAGAGGTCCTGTGTTCAAATTCTAAACGGACATCACGAAGAATGTTTTTGCCGACCAGATTTATGGATGAGACTTCAACGGGTTATGCACGACAATTAGATCGTCAGCACAAAACCACTTGGTCCGTTGGTCTTGGGGTATGATTCTCGCTTTGGGTGCGAGAGGTCCCGGGTTCAAATCCCGGACTGACCCCGCGATGAATGTTTTTGCCGACCAGTTTTATGGAGGAGACTTCATGGGCTTCGGCACGATATTTACATCTTGAGCACTAGATAGCGTGGGCTGTTATTCAAGCGGTATGATACTCGCTTTAGGTGCGAGAGGTCCCAGGTTCAAATCCAAGACGGACCCCGCGAAGAGGGTTTTTGCCGACCAGTTTTATGGAAGAGACTTCAACGGGTTAGGCACCATATTTACATCTTGAGCACATTGGAACGTGGTCCGTTGGACTAGGGGTATGATTTTCGCTTTGGGTGCAAGAGGTCCCGTGTTCAAATCCCGGACGGACCCCGCGAAGAATATTTATGCCAACCAGATCTATGGAAGAGACTTCAACGGGTTAGGCACCATATTTACATCTTGAGCACATGGGAACGTGGTCCGTTGGTCTAGGGGTATGTTTCTCGCTTTGGGTGCGAGAGGTTCCGGGTTCAAATCCCGGACGGACCCCGCGAATAATATTTATGCCAACCAGATTTATGGAAGAGACTTCAACGGGTTAGGCACCATATTTACATCTTGACCACAATGTAGCGTGGTCCGTTCGTCTAGGGGTATGATTCTCGCTTTAGGTGCGAGAGGTCCCGGGGTCAAATCCCGGACGGACCCAGCGAAGTATGTTTGTGCCAACCAGATTTGTGGAGGAGACTTCAACGGGTTAGGCACCATATTTACATCTTGAGCACATGGGAACGTGGTCCGTTGGACTAGGGGTATGATTCTCGCTTTGGGTGCAAGAGGTCCCGGGTTCAAATCCCGGACGGACCCCGCGAAGAATATTTATGCCAACCAGATTTATGGAAGAGACTTCAACGGGTTAAGCACCATATTTACATCTTGACCACAATGTAGCGTGGTCCGTTGGTCTAGGGGTATGATTCTCGCTTTGGGTGCAAGAGGTCCCGGGTTCAAATCCCGGACGGACCCCGCGAATAATATTTATGCCAACCAGATTTATGGAGGAGACTTCAACGGGTTAGGCACCATATTTACATCTTGAGCACATGGGAACGTGGTCCGTTGGTCTAGGGGTATGTTTCTCGCTTTGGGTGCGAGAGGTCCCGGGTTCAAATCCCGGACGGACCCAGCGAAGAATATTTATGAAAACCAGATTTATGGAAGAGACTTCAACGGGTTAGGCACCATATTTACATCTTGACCACAATGTAGCGTGGTCCGTTGGTCTAGGGGTATGATTCTCGCTTTGGGTGCAAGTGGTCCCGGGTTCAAATCCCGGACGGACCCCGCGAATAATATTTATGCCAACCAGATTTATGGAGGAGACTTCAACGGGTTAGGCACCATATTTACATCTTGAGCACATGGGAACGTGGTCCGTTGGTCTAGGGGTATGTTTCTCGCTTTGGGTGCGAGAGGTCCCGGGTTCAAATCCCGGACGGACCCAGCGAAGAATATTTATGAAAACCAGATTTATGGAGGAGACTTCAACGGGTTAGGCACGATAATTAGATCGTCAGCACAAAAGCAATTGGTCCGTTGGTCTAGGGGTATGATTCTCGCTTTGGGTGCGAGAGGTCCCGGGTTCAAATCCCGGACGGACCCTGCGAAGAATATTTATGCCAACCAGAGTTATGGAAGAGACTTCAACGGGTCATGCACGATAATTAGATCGTCAGCACAAAAGCAATTGGTCCGTTGGTCTAGGGGTATGATTCTCGCTTTGGGTGCGAGAGGTCCCGGGTTCAAATCCCGGACGGACCCAGCGAAGAATATTTATGAAAACCAGATTTATGGAGCAGACTTCAACGGGTTAGGCACCATATTTACATCTTGACCCCATTGTGACGTGGTCCGTTGGTCTAGGGGTATGATTCTTGCTTTGGGTGCGAGAGGTCCCGGGTTCAAATCCCGGACGGACCCCGCGATGAATGTTTTTGCCGACCAGTTTTATGGACGAGACTTCAACGGGTTATGTACGATATTTAGATCTTGAGCACCTAACAGCGTGATTCGTTGGTCTAGGGGTATGATTCTTGCTTCGGGTGCGAGAGGTCCCGGGTTCAAATCCCGGACGGACCCTGCGAAGAATATTTATGCCAACCAGATTTATGGAAGAGACTTCAACGGGTTATGCACGATATTTACATCGTCAACGCAAAACCACGTGGTCCCTTGGTCTAGGGGTGTGATTCTCGCTGCGGGTGCGAGAGGTTCCGGGTTCAAATCCCGGACGGACCCCGCGAAGAATCTTTTTGCCGACCATATTTATGGAGGAGACTTCAACGGGTTAGGCACGACAATTAGATCGTCAGCAGAAAACCACTTGGTCCGTTGGTCTTGGGGTATGATTCTCGCTTTGGGTGCGAGAGGTCCCGGGTTCAAATCCCGGACTGACCCCGCGATGAATGTTTTTGCCGACCAGTTTTATGGAGGAGACTTCATGGGCTTAGGCACGATATTTACATCTTGAGCACTAGATAGCGTGGGCTGTTATTCAAGCGGTATGATACTCGCTTTAGGTGTGAGAGGTCCCAGGTTCAAATCCAAGACGGACCCCGCGAAGAGGGTTTTTGTGGACCAGTTTTATGGAAGAGACTTCAACGGGTTAGGCACCATATTTACATCTTGAGCACATGGGAACGTGGTCCGTTGGACTAGGGGTATGATTCTCGCTTTGGGTGCAAGAGGTCCCGGGTTCAAATCCCGGACGGACCCCGCGAAGAATATTTATGCCAACCAGATCTATGGAAGAGACTTCAACGGGTTAGGCACCATATTTACATCTTGAGCACATGGGAACGTGGTCCGTTGGTCTAGGGGTATGTTTCTCGCTTTGGGTGCGAGAGGTTCCGGGTTCAAATCCCGGACGGACCCCGCGAATAATATTTATGCCAACCAGATTTATGGAAGAGACTTCAACGGGTTAGGCACCATATTTACATCTTGACCACAATGTAGCGTGGTCCGTTGGTCTAGGGGTATGATTCTCGCTTTGGGTGCGAGAGGTCCCGGGTTCAAATCCCGGACGGACCCCGCGAAGAATGTTTTTGCCGACCAGTTTTATGGAAGAGACTTCAACGGGTTAGGCACCATATTTACATCTTGAGCACATGGGAACGTGGTCCGTTGGACTAGGGGTATGATTCTCGCTTTGGGTGCGAGAGGTCCCGGGGTCAAATCCCGGACGGACCCAGCGAAGTATGTTTGTGCCAACCAGATTTGTGGAGGAGACTTCAACGGGTTAGGCACCATATTTACATCTTGAGCACATGGGAACGTGGTCCGTTGGTCTAGGGGTATGATTCTCGCTTTGGGTGCGAGAGGTCCCGGGTTCAAATCCCGGACGGACCCCGCGAAGAATGTTTTTGCCGACCAGTTTTATGGAAGAGACTTCAACGGGTTAGGCACCATATTTACATCTTGAGCACATGGGAACGTGGCCCGTTGGTCTAGGGGTATGTTTCTCGCTTTGAGTGCGAGAGGTTCCGGGTTCAAATCCCGGACGGACCCTGCGAAGAATATTTATGCCAACCAGATTTATGGAAGAGACTTCAACGGGTTATGCACGATAATTAGATCGTCAGCACAAAAGCAATTGGTCCGTTGGTCTAGGGGTATGATTCTCGCTTAGGGTGCGAGAGGTCCCGGGTTCAAATCCCGGACGGACCCAGCGAAGAATATTTATGAAAACCAGATTTATGGAGGAGACTTCAACGGGTTAGGCACCATATTTACATCTTGACCCCATTGTAACGTGGTCCGTTGGTCTAGGGGTATGATTCTCGCTTTGGGTGCGAGAGGTCCCGGGTTCAAATCCCGGACGGACCCCGCGATGAACGTTTTTGCCGACCAGTTTTATGGAGGAGACTTCAACGGGTTATGTACGATATTTAGATCTTGAGCACCTAACAGCGTGATTCGTTGGTCTAGGGGTATGATTCTTGCTTCGGGTGCGAGAGGTCCCGAGTTCAAATCCCGGACGGACCCTGCGAAGAATATTTATGCCAACCAGATTTATGGAAGAGACTTCAACGGGTTATGCACGATATTTACATCGTCAACGCAAAACCACGTGGTCCCTTGGTCTAGGGGTGTGATTCTCGCTGCGGGTGCGAGAGGTTCCGGGTTCAAATCCCGGACGGACCCCGCGAAGAATCTTTTTGCCGACCATATTTATGGAGGAGACTTCAACGGGTTAGGCACGATATTTACATCTTGAGCAGAAGATAACGTGGTCCGTTGGACTAGGGGTATGATTCTCGCTTTGGGTGCAAGAGGTCCCGGGTTCAAATCCCGGACGGACCCCGCGAAGAATATTTATGCCAACCAGATCTATGGAAGAGACTTCAACGGGTTAGGCACCATATTTACATCTTGAGCACATGGGAACGTGGTCCGTTGGTCTAGGGGTATGTTTCTCGCTTTGGGTGCGAGAGGTCCCGGGTTCAAATCCCGGACTGACCCCGCGATGAATGTTTTTGCCGACCAGTTTTATGGAGGAGACTTCATGGGCTTAGGCACGATATTTACATCTTGAGCACTAGATAGCGTGGGCTGTTATTCAAGCGGTATGATACTCGCTTTAGGTGCGAGAGGTCCCAGGTTCAAATCCAAGACGGACCCCGCGAAGAGGGTTTTTGCCGACCAGTTTTATGGAAGAGACTTCAACGGGTTAGGCACCATATTTACATCTTGAGCACATGGGAACGTGGTCCGTTGGACTAGGGGTATGATTCTCGCTTTGGGTGCAAGGGGTCCCGGGTTCAAATCCCGGACGGACCCCGCGAAGAATATTTATGCCAACCAGATCTATGGAAGAGACTTCAACGGGTTAGGCACCATATTTACATCTTGAGCACATGGGAACGTGGTCCGTTGGTCTAGGGGTATGTTTCTCGCTTTGGGTGCGAGAGGTCCCGGGGTCAAATCCCGGACGGACCCAGCGAAGTATGTTTGTGCCAACCAGATTTGTGGAGGAGACTTCAACGGGTTAGGCACCATATTTACATCTTGACCACAATGTAACGTGGTCCGTTGGTCTAGGGGTATGATTCTCGCTTTGGGTGCGAGAGGTCCCGGGTTCAAATCCCGGACGGACCCCGCGAAGAATGTTTTTGCCAACCAGATTTATGGAGGAGACTTCAACGGGTTTTGCACGATATTTACATCTTGAGCACATATCAACGTGGGCCGTTGGTCTAGGGGTATGTTTCTCGCTTTGGGTGCGAGAGGTTCCGGGTTCAAATCCCGGACGGACCCCGCGAATAATATTTATGCCGACCAGATTTATGGAAGAGACTTCAACGGGTTAGGCACCATATTTACATCTTGAGCACATGGGAACGTGGTCTGTTGGTCTAGGGGTATGATTCTCGCTTTGGGTGCGAGAGGTCCCGGGGTCAAATCCCGGACGGACCCAGCGAAGTATGTTTGTGCCAACCAGATTTGTGGAGGAGACTTCAACGGGTTAGGCACCATATTTACATCTTGACCACAATGTAACGTGGTCCGTTGGTCTAGGGGTATGATTCTCGCTTTGGGTGCGAGAGGTCCCGGGTTCAAATCCCGGACGGACCCCGCGAAGAATGTTTTTGCCAACCAGATTTATGGAGGAGACTTCAACGGGTTTTGCACGATATTTACATCTTGAGCACATATCAACGTGGGCCGTTGGTCTAGGGGTATGTTTCTCGCTTTGGGTGCGAGAGGTTCCGGGTTCAAATCCCGGACGGACCCCGCGAATAATATTTATGCCGACCAGATTTATGGAAGAGACTTCAACGGGTTAGGCACCATATTTACATCTTGAGCACATGGGAACGTGGTCTGTTGGTCTAGGGGTATGTTTCTCGCTTTGGGTGCAAGAGGTCCCGGGTTCAAATCCCGGACGGACCCAGCGAAGAATATTTATGAAAACCAGATTTATGGAGGAGACTTCAACGGGTTAGGCACCATATTTACATCTTGACCCCAATGTAACGTGTCCGTTGGTCTAGGGGTATGATTCTCGCTTTGGGTGCGAGAGGTCCCGGGTTCAAATCCCGGACGGACCCCGCGAAGAATGTTTTTGCCGACCAGTTTTATGGAGGAGACTTCATGGGCTTAGGCACGATATTTACATCGTGTGCACTAGATAGCGTGGGCTGTTATTCAAGCGGTATGATACTCGCTTTAGGTGCGAGAGGTCCCAGGTTCAAATCCAAGACGGACCCCGCGAAGAGGGTTTTTGCCGACCAGTTTTATGGAAGAGACTTCAACGGGTTACGCACCATATTTACATCTTGAGCACATGGGAACGTGGTCCGTTGGACTAGGGGTATGATTCTCGCTTTGGGTGCAAGAGGTCCCGGGTTCAAATCCCGGACGGACCCCGCGAAGAATATTTATGCCAACCAGATCTATGGACGAGACTTCAACGGGTTAGGCACCATATTTACTACTTGACCACAATGTAACGTGGTCCGTTGGTCTAGGGGTATGATTCTCGCTTTGGGTGCGAGAGGTCCCGGGTTCAAATCCCGGACGGACCCAGCGAAGAATATTTATGAAAACCAGATTTATGGAGGAGACTTCAACGGGTTAGGCACCATATTTACATCTTGACCCCAATGTAACGTGGTCCGTTGGTCTAGGGGTATGATTCTCACTTTGGGTGCGAGAGGTCCCGGGTTCAAATCCCGGACGGACCCCGCGATGAATGTTTTTGCCGACCAGTTTTATCGAGGAGACTTCATGTTCTTAGGCACGATATTTACATCTTGAGCACTAGAGAGCGTGGGCTGTTATTCAAGCGGTATGATACTCGCTTTAGGTGCGAGAGGTCCCAGGTTCAAATCCAAGACGGACCCCGCGAAGAGGGTTTTTGCCGAACAGTTTTATGGAAGAGACTTCAACGGGTTAGGCACCATATTTACATCTTGAGCACATGGGAACGTGGTCCGTTGGACTAGGGGTATGATTCTCGCTTTGGGTGCAAGAGGTCCCGGGTTCAAATCCCGGACGGACCCCGCGAAGAATATTTATGCCAACCAGATTTATGGAAGAGACTTCAACGGGTTAGGCACCATATTTACATCTTGACCACAATGTAACGTGGTCCGTTGGTCTAGGGGTATGATTCTCGCTTTGGGTGCAAGAGGTCCCGGGTTCAAATCCCGGACGGACCCCGCGAATAATATTTATGCCAACCAGATTTATGGAAGAGGTTTAAACAGGTTAGGCACCATATTTACATCTTGAGCACATGGGAACGTGGTCCGTTGGTCTAGGGGTATGATTCTCGCTTTGGGTGCGAGAGGTCCCGGGGTAAAATCCCGGACGGACCCAGCGAAGAATGTTTGTGCCAACCAGATTTGTGGAGGAGACTTCAACGGGTTAGGCACCATATTTACATCTTGACCACAATGTAACGTGGTCCGTTGGTCTAGGGGTATGATTCTCGCTTTGGGTGCGAGAGGTCCCGGGTTCAAATCCCGGACGGACCCCGCGAAGAATGTTTTTGCCAACCAGATTTATGGAGGAGACTTCAACGGGTTTTGCACGATATTTACATCTTGAGCACATGTCAACGTGGTCCGTTGGTCTAGGGGTATGATTCTCGCTTAGGGTGCGAGAGGTCCCGGGTTCAAATCGCGGACGGACCCCGCGAAGAATATTTATGCCAACCAGATTTATGGAAGAGACTTCAACGGGTTAGGCACCATATTTACATCTTGAGCACATGGGAACGTGGTCCGTTGGTCTAGGGGTATGTTTCTCGCTTTGGGTGCGAGAGGTCCCGGGTTCAAATCCCGGACGGACCCCGCGAAGAATATTTATGCCAACCAGATTTATGGAAGAGACTTCAACGGGTTAGGCACCATATTTACATCTTGACCCCAAGGGAACGTGGCCCGTTGGTCTAGGGGTATGATTCTCGCTTTGGGTGCGAGAGGTCCCGGGTTCAAATCCCGGACGGACCCCGCGATGAATGTTTTTGCCGACCAGTTTTAAGGAGGAGACTTCATGGGCTTAGGCACGACATTTACATCTTGAGCACTAGATAGCGTGGGCTGTTATTCAAGCGGTATGATACTCGCTTTTGGTGCGAGAGGTCCCAGGTTCAAATCCAAGACGGACCCCGCGAAGAGGGTTTTTGCCGACCAGTTTTATGGAGGAGACTTCAACGGGTTTTGCACGATATTTACATCTTGAGCACGTATCAACGTGGTCCGTTGGTCTAGGGGTATGATTCTCGCTTAGGGTACGAGAGGTCCCGGGTTCAAATCCCGGACGGACCCCGCGAAGAATATTTATGCCAACCAGATTTATGGAAGAGACTTCAACGGGTTAGGCACCATATTTACATCTTGAGCACATGGGAACGTGGTCCGTTGGTCTAGGGGTATGTTTCTCGCTTTGAGTGCGAGAGGTCCCGGGTTCAAATCGCGGACGGACCCTGCGAAGAATATTTATGCCAACCAGATTTATGGAAGAGACTTAAACGGGTTATACACGATAATTAGATCATCAGCACAAAAGCAATTGGTCCGTTGGTCTAGGGGTATGATTCTCGCTTTGGGTGCGAGAGGTCCCGGGTTCAAATCCCGGACGGACCCAGCGAAGAATATTCATGAAAACCAGATTTATGGAGGAGACTTCAACGGGTTAGGCACCATATTTACATCTTGACCCCAATGTAACGTGGTCCGTTGGTCTAGGGGTATGATTCTCGCTTTGGGTGCGAGAGGTCCCGGGTTCAAATCCCGGACGGACCCCGCGATGAATGTTTTTGCCGAACAGTTTTATGGAGGAGACTTCAACGGGTTATGTACCATATTTAGATCTTGAGCACTTAACAGCGTGATTCGTTGGTCTAGGGGTATGATTCTTGCTTCGGGTGCGAGAGGTTCCGGGTTCAAATCCCGGACGGACCCCGCGAAGAATCTTTTTGCCGACCATATTTATGGAGGAGACTTCAACGGGTTAGGCACGGTATTTACATCTTGAGCAGAAGATAACGTGGTCCGTTGGTCTAGGGGTATATTATCGCTTAAGGTATGAGAGGTCCTGTGTTCAAATTCTAAACGGACATCACGAAGAATGTTTTTGCCGACCAGATTTATGGATGAGACTTCAACGGGTTATGCACGACAATTAGATCGTCAGCACAAAACCACTTGGTCCGTTGGTCTTGGGGTATGATTCTCGCTTTGGGTGCGAGAGGTCCCGGGTTCAAATCCCGGACTGACCCCGCGATGAATGTTTTTGCCGACCAGTTTTATGGAGGAGACTTCGTGGGCTTAGGCACGATATTTACATCTTGAGCACTAGATAGCGTGGGCTGTTATTCAAGCGGTATGATACTCGCTTTAGGTGCGAGAGGTCCCAGGTTCAAATCCAAGACGGACCCCGCGAAGAGGGTTTTTGCCGACCAGTTTTATGGAAGAGACTTCAACGGGTTAGGCACCATATTTACATCTTGAGCACATGGGAACG
>NC_143393.1:14581239-14623739 GCF_980474605.1 Leiobunum rupestre | reverse complement strand
AACGGGTTAGGCACCATATTTACATCTTGACCCCAATGTAACGTGGTCCGTTGGTCTAGGGGTATGTTTCTCGCTTTGGGTGCGAGAGGTCCCGGGTTCAAATCCCGGACGGACCCCGCGAAGAATATTTATGCCAACCAGATTTATGGAAGAGACTTCAACGGGTTAGGCACCATATTTACATCTTGAGCACATGGGAACGTGGTCCGTTGGTCTAGGGGTATGTTTCTCGCTTTGGGTGCGAGAGGTCCCGGGTTCAAATCCCGGACGGACCCCGCGATGAATGTTTTTGCCGACCAGTTTTATGGAGGAGACTTCAACGGGTTATGCACGATATTTAGATCTTGAGCACTTAACAGCGTGATTCGTTGGTCTAGGGGTATGATTCTTGCTTCGGGTGCGAGAGGTCCCGGGTTCAAATCCCGGACGGACCCTGCGAAGAATATATATGCCAACCAGATTTATGGAAGATAATTCAACGGGTTATGCACGATATTTACATCGTCAACGCAAAACCACGTGGTCCCTTGGTCTAGGGGTGTGATTCTCGCTTCGGGTGCGAGAGGTTCCGGGTTCAAATCCCGGACGGACCCCGCGAAGAATCTTTTTGCCGACCATATTTATGGAGGAGACTTCAACGGGTTAGGCACGATATTTACATCTTGAGCAGAAGATAACGTGGTCCGTTGGTCTAGGGGTATATTATCGCTTAAGGTATGAGAGGTCCTGTGTTCAAATTCTAAACGGACATCACGAAGAATGTTTTTGCCGACCAGATTTATGGATGAGACTTCAACGGGTTATGCACGACAATTAGATCGTCAGCACAAAACCACTTGGTCCGTTGGTCTTGGGGTATGATTCTTGCTTCGGGTGCGAGAGGTCACGGGTTCAAATCCCGGACGGACCCTGCGAGGAATATATATGCCAACCAGATTTATGGAAGAGAATTCAACGGGTTATGCACGATATTTACATCGTCAACGCAAAACCACGTGGTCCCTTGGTCTAGGGGTGTGATTCTCGCTTCGGGTGCTAGAGGTTCCGGGTTCAAATCCCGGACGAACCCCGCGAAGAGTCTTTTTGCCAACCATATTTATGGAGGAGACTTCAACGGGTTAGGCACGATATTTACATCTTGAGCACATGGGAACGTGGGCTGTTATTCAAGCGGTGTGATACTCGCTTTAGGTGCGAGAGGTCCCAGGTTCAAATCCAAGGCTGACCCCGCGAAGAGTGTTTTTGCCGACCAGTTTTATGGAAGAGACTTCAACGGGTTAGGCACCATATTTACATCTTGAGCACATGGGAACGTGGTCCGTTGGACTAGGGGTATGATTCTCGCTTCGGGTGCAAGAGGTCCCGGGTTCAAATCCCGGACGGACCCCGCGATGAGTGTTTTTGCCGACCAGTTTTATGGAGGAAAGTTCAACGGGATAGTTATGATATTTTCATCTTGAGCATGATATGACGTGTTCCTTGGTCTAGGGGTATGATTCTCGCTTCGGGTGCGAGAGGTCCCGGGTTCAAATCCCGGACGGACCCCTCGAAGAATGTTTTTGCCGACCTGTTTAATGGAGGAGACTTCAACGGGTTAGGCACGATATTTACATCTTGACCACAGCGTATCATGGTCCATTCGTCTAGGGGAGTGATTCTCGCTTCGGGTGCGAGAAGTCCCGGGTTCAAATCCAAGACGGGCCCCGCGAAGAGTGTTTTTGCCGACCAGTTTTATGGAGGAGACTTCATCAGGTTAGGCACGATATTTACTTCTTGAGCAAAAGATAACGTGGTCCGTTGGTCTAGGGGTATTATTCTCGAGTTGGGTGCGAGAAGTCCCAGGTTCAAATCCCGGACGGACCCAGCGAAGGGTATTTATGAAAACCAGATTTATGGAGGAGACTTCAACGGGTTAGGCACCATATTTACATCTTGACCACAATGTAACGTGGTCCGTTGGTCTAGGGGTATGATTCTCGCTTTGGGTGCAAGAGGTCCCGGGTTCAAATCCCGGACGGACCCCGCGAATGATATTTATGCCAACCAGATTTATGGAAGAGACTTCAACGGGTTAGGCACCATATTTACATCTTGACTACAATATATCGTGGTCCGTTGGTCTAGGGGTATGATTCTCGCTTTGGGTGCGAGAGGTCCCGGGTTTAAATCCCGGATGGACCCCGCGAAGGTTATTAATGCCAACCATATTTATGGAGGAGACTTCAACGGGTTATGCACCATATTTACATCTTGAGCACATGGGAACGTGGTCCGTTGGTCTGGGGGCATGATTCTCGCATAAGGTGCGAGAGGTCCCAGGTTCATATCTAAGACGGAGCCCGCGATGAATGCTTTGGCCGACTAGTTTTATTGAGGAGACTTCAACAGGTTACTCACGATATTTACCTCTTGACCAAAAAATATCGTGGTCCGTTGGTCTAGTGGTATGATTCTCGCTTAGGGTGCGAGACGTCCCGTGTTCAAATCCCGGACGGACCCCGCGAAGAATATTTATGCCAACCAGATTTATGGAGGAGACTTCAACGGGTTATGCACCATATTTACATCTTGACTACAATGTATCGTGGTCCGTTGGTCTAGGGGTATGATTCTCGCTTTGGGTGCGAGAGGTCCCGGGTTCAAATCCCGGATGGACCCCGCGAAGGTTATTAATGCCAACCATATTTATGGAGGAGACTTCAACGGGTTATGCACCATATTTACATCTTGAGAACATGGGAACGTGGTCCGTTGGTCTAGGGGCATGATTCTCGCATAGGGTGCGAGAGGTCCCAGGTTCAAATCTAAGACGGAGCCCGCGATGAATGCTTTGGCCGACTAGTTTTATTGAGGAGACTTCAACAGGTTACTCACGATATTTACCTCTTGACCAAAAAATATCGTGGTCCGTTGGTCTAGTGGTATGATTCTCGCTTCGGGCTCGAGAAGTCCCGGGTTCAAATCCCGGACGGACCCCGCGAAGAGTATTTCTGCCGACCAGATTTATGGAGGAAAGTTTCACCGGGTTAGGTACGATATTTTCATCTTGAGCATGAAATACCGTGTTCGTTTGGTCTAGGGGTATGATTCTCGCTTCGGGCTCGAGAGGTCCCGGGTTCAAATCCCGGACGGACCCAGCGAAGGATATTTATGCCAACCAGATTTATGGAGGAGACTTCAACGGGTTAGGCACCATATTTACATCTTGACCACAATGTAATGTGGTCCGTTCATCTATTGGTGGCGTCCGGGAGGCAGAGTTTGTGGAAGGCCGTGTGAGGACGACCACTAATACCCCAACGGGTGGTTGTCATACTTCCGCCACGGGTGTCCCAACCCTATCCCCAAGTATCCCCCCGTTGGCGTGGCCGTAACACAAATCTCGCACCTGATTAATCAAGTGGTTAAAAAAAAAATAAAAAAAAATTCGTGTGATTCTCGCTTCGGGTGCGTGAGGTCCCGGTTTCAAATCCCGGACGGACCCCGCGAAGAATGTTTTTGATGACGAGATTTATTTAGCAGACTTCAACGGGTTATGCACGATATTTACATCGTCAGCACAAACTATCGTGGTCCGTTGGGCTAGGGGAATGACTCTTGCTTGGGGTGCGAGAGGTCGCGGGTTCTAATCCCGGACGGACCCCTCGAATAATATTTTTGCTGACCAGATTTATGGAGGAGACTTCAACGTGTTATGCACGATATTTACATCGTCATCACTAGATAACGTGGTCCGTTGGTCTAGGGGTGTGATTCTCACTTAGGGAGCGAGAGGTTACGGGTTTAAATGCCGGACGGACCCTGCGAAGAATATCTTTGCCGACCAGCTTTATTTACTAGACTTTAACGGGTTCGGCAATATAGTTACATCTTGAGCACCAACAAATGTGGTCTGTTGGTCTAGGGGTTTGATTCTCGCTTTGGGTGCGAGAGGTCCCGGGTTTATGGAGGAGACTTCAACGGGTTAGGCACGATATTTACATCTTGAGCATAAGATAGCGTGGGCTGTTATTCTAGGGGTATGATTCTCGCTTTAGGTGCGAGAGGTCCCGGGTTCAAATCCAATACGGACCACGCAATGAGTGTTTTTTTGCTGACCAGTTTTATGGAGGAGACTTCATCAGGTTAGGCACGTAATTTACATCTTCTCTTGTTGCTACTGATGACGGGGGTTATATTCTGAACTTGAAGACTTTCGCTGATGTCGCTGGTGTTATTAATTCTGGCTTGGATATTGATGGTGAGATATATGAAATTTCAAGCGTTTCTGCGAAGACTGTGACTGTCGCCTTTTCGGACTTACCTGAGTTTGTGACTGATGAAGCCGTTTTATCCAAATTAACGTCGCTTGGCTGCGAAATCAAGGGTCCGCTTGTTTGGCATAAAAAGGCATAATTCTATTGCGGACTTCTTCCCGTTCGTGTTACCTTACCTGAGAGTCTGTCATCATTACCATATCGCTTACGAGTTGCCGATGCTGTTGGTCGGGAGAAGTTTTACGCTGTCAGACATGATTCTCAGTTGAAAATATGTAATAAGTGTTATTCTCCTGACCATATTTATCGCCATTGTCCTGATTTCAAGTGCTTTAAGTGCCAGAAGCAAGGACATGTTGTTCGGGAGTGTCCTCTTTGGCCCCGGATGGCATCCCGCGATTTAGAAGCGGCGTCTGGCGGTGGTGGTGACGGTGAAGCGATGGTCGTCGATCCTGCCTCAGTCGCTATTCCTCAAGGTACTCCGGTCTGGGCCGGTAGCGGTGAATCTTCCGTCGTCGATGCCGGTGTCAAGTCTGATCCGCGTCGGAGTGCTAAGCATTCGATGTCGTCTAGTGATGGCGATGTCGGTAAGGAGCTGTCTTCTTCTTCTGGCTCTGCTACGAAGGGTTCCCATTGCAATGCGTCTGTACCCTTTCGAGGGTCATCGCCGGCCTGAGTGGTGGCCTAAGGAGGTTGCTTGGCCGCCATCTTCGGAGAACGAATATTTTGCTCGGGTGTGTCGGTTATTACGACACTATAAATTTCAGGGGGGTTTTAGGGGAGTCGTGGAGATTGGAGGGGAGGGAAGATTCAAAAAGTTCCAATTGTAACCTTGAGAATCTGACCCACGCACTAAACTCGAGGGAAATTTAAATACTTATTTCCCCGTGCCGTATGTATCGAATTTATTTGTTCGGGATCCTTAGAGTCGGTATTGTCACAGAGTAGGTAAATGAAATCAATTGAAGTTATGCAAAAATAGAACTCTTGGTTTATTATTGGACTTATAGTGACAACAGATTCAATTATGGTAATTATATAAACATTGGTAATTATTTGTAGATAATTAATACTTAAAGGCTATGACGGGCTCCTCGGGGTGTACAATGATTATAGTAGGGGTAACTTTGGATTGATAATTAATTAAGTAGATTGGCTATGGTTGGCCGCATCTTTAAGTTAAATTTATACAAAATACACTTTAGAATAAATAACAAAAGAATGGAAAAATAACAATAGTTTAAAAAGTACTTATCGTTCTTCAAGTAACCGTCCTTAAACCAAGGAACGAACCGCACATAATTCTCTTCACCAAGAATTATCACGAAAAACCACGAATCCGACGCGAAATACCCGCACAAATACCGTGCACTTTAACCTTCACGTCGAACCGCTTCACCGGATGCTGTATACCACATCCTGATCAATAAACCCTTGAAGACACGATTGAAACAAAACTAAAGAAAAACTTATTTTTTGTCCAAAGCTGACTTGGCTTTATATACTAGATAAATAGATGACCCCTTATCTTATCGGGGTGTGTAAATAACTAAAAAAGCTACGGGGCTGCCAGAATAGGCCAGAGAAATGAAATGAAACAAAAAACAATATATGAGTGGTCCCTAGATGGCTATACTGAGGAAAAAAAACGATAAAGAGTAGAAAAATAACAAGATGATCACTCCCGAAAGTTAAAGGGTCGTGATACGGTATCAGGGTCAGCCTGTTACCAGTCCTCTGTATAAGGACTTTGTGATCCCGGATGATTACGGTTTCAAAGTATAAGTTACCAATTAATGGTGATGGATTTTCTTCATGTTTTGCGGCCTTTTCTGTGTTCTGTCGGTTCTAAGCCTTTGCTTCTCATTTTCAATAAGGAGTTTTTTTCGTTAATTTATTTCTTCTTAATAGTTTTTAATGCTGTTTCATATCTACTTTTGCCTATTTTTGTTCATAAATTCTTTCTACAACATGTACTGCCTAATAGTGTTTGATACGTTGCTTTAATTTTTTTATTTATCACTATTGTTTAATCAATATTATCTAATCGTTTTTCTTTTTTATCGATGTTCATTTTCGCGACCGATTTATCAAATGTTACTTCGTATTTTTTCTTTTTCTATTATCTTGTTGCATTTCGCTTTTTGTACCATACACGCGTCGTGTATTTTTTTAATGATATAATTAAAAAAAAAGTATCGCTTAGGGTGCGAGAGGTCCCGGGGTCAAATCCCGGACGGACCCCGCGATGAAGGTTTTTGTCGACCAGTTTTATGGAGGAGACTTCAACGGGTTAGGCACGATATTTACATCTTGACAACAATGTAAGGTGGTCCGTTGGTCTAGGGGTATGATTCTCGCTTTGGGTGCGAGAGGTCCCGGGTTCAAATCCCGGACGGACCCCGCGAAGAATATTTATGCCAACCAGATTTATGGAAGAGACTTCAACGGGTTATGCACGATAATTAGATCGTCAGCACAAAACCACTTGGTCCGTTGGTCTAGGGGTATGATTCTCGCTTTGGGTGCGAGAGGTCCCGGGTTCAAATCCCGGACGGACCCCGCGATGAATGTTTTTGCCGACCAGTTTTATGGAGGAGACTTCAACGGGTTAGGCACGATATTTACATCTTGACCACAATGTAACGTGGTCCGTTCGTCTAGGGGTATGATTCTCGCTTCGGGTTTGAGAGGTCCCGGGTTCAAATCCCGGGCGGACACCACGAAGAGTATTTCTGCCGACCAGATTTATGGAGGAGACATCAACGGGTTATGCACGATATTTACATCGTCAGAGCAAGATCGCGAGGTCCGTTGGTCTAGGGGTGTGATTCTCGCTTCGGGTGCGAGAGGTTCCGGGTTTAAATCCCGGACGGACCTCGCGAAGAATATTTCTGCCGACCAGATTTATGGAGGAGACTTAAACGGGTTAGGCACGATATTTACATCTTGACCACAATGTAACGTGGTCCGTTGGTCTAGGGGTATGATTCTCGCTTTGGGTGCAAGAGGTATCGGGTTCAAATCCCGGACGGGGCCTGCGAAGAATGTTTATGCCAACCAGATTTATGGAAGAGACTTCAACGGGTTAGGCACCATATTTACATCTTGACAACAATGTAACGTGGTCCGTTGGTCTAGGGGTATGATTCTCGCTTTGGGTGCAAGAGGTCCCGGGTTCAAATCCCGGACGGACCCCGCGAAGAATATTTATGCCAACCAGATTTATGGAGGAGACTTCAACGGGTTAGGCACCATATTTACATCTTGACCCCAATGTAACGTGGTCCGTTGGTCTAGGGGTATGACTCTCGCTTTGGGTGCGAGAGGTCCCGGGTTGAAATCCCGGACGGACCCCGCGATGAATTTTTTTGCCGACCAGTTTTATGGAGGAGACTTCATGGGCTTAGGCACGATATTTACATCTTTAGCACTAGATAGCGTGTTCTGTTATTCAAGCGGTATGATACTCGCTTTAGGTGCGAGAGGTCCCAGGTTCAAATCCAAGACGGACCCCGCGAAGAGTGTTTTTGCCGACCAGTTTTATGGAAGAGACTTCAACGGGTTAGGCACCATATTTACATCTTGAGCACATGGGAACGTGGTCCGTTGGTCTAGGGGTATGTTTCTCGCTTTGGGTGCGAGAGGTCCCGGGTTCAAATCCCGGACGGACCCAGCGAAGGGTATTTATGAAAACCAGATTTATGGAGGAGACTTCAACGGGTTAGGCACCATGTTTACATCTTGACCACAATGTAACGTGATCCGTTGGTCTAGGGGTATGATTCTCGCTTTGGGTGCAAGAGGTCCCGGGTTCAAATCCCGCACGGACCCCGCGAATAATATTTATGCCAACCAGATTTATGGAAGAGACTTCAACGGGTTAGGCACCATATTTACATCTTGACCACAATGTAACGTGGTCCGTTGGTCTAGGGGTATGATTCTCGCTTTGGGTGCAAGAGGTCCCGGGTTCAAATCCCGGACGGACCCTGCGAAGAATATTTATGCCAACCAGATTTATGGAAGAGACTTCAACGGGTTATGCACGATAATTAGATCGTCAGCACAAAACCACTTGGTCCGTTGGTCTAGGGGTATGATTCTCGCTTTGGGTGCGAGAGGTCCCGGGTTCAAATCCCGGACGGACCCCGCGATGAATGTTTTTGCCGACCAGTTTTATGGAGGAGACTTCAATGGGTTAGGCACGATATTTACATCTTGACCACTATGTAACGTGGTCCGTTGGTCTAGGGGTATGATTCTCGCTTAGGGTGCGAGAGGTCCCGGTTTCAAATCCCGGACGGACCCCGCGAAGAATGTTTTTGCCAACCAGATTTATGGAGGAGACTTCAACGGGTTTTGCACGACATTTACATCTTGAGCACATATCAACGTGGTCCGTTGGTCTAGGGGTATGATTCTCGCTTAGGGTGCGAAAGGTCCCGGGTTCAAATCCCGGACGGACCCCACGATGAATGTTTTTGCCGACAAGTTTTATGGAGGAGACTTCAACGGGTTAGGCACGATATTTACATCGTCAGAGCAAGATCGCGAGGTCCGTTGGTCTAGGGGTGTGATTCTCGCTTCGGGTGCGAGAGGTTCCGGGTTTAAATCCCGGACGGACCTCGCGAAGAGTATTTCTGCCGACCAGATTTATGGAGGAGACTTAAACGGGTTAGGCACGATATTTACATCTTGACCACAATGTAACGTGGTCCGTTGGTCTAGGGGTATGATTCTCGTTTTGGGTGCAAGAGGTCCCGGGTTCAAATCCCGGACGGGCCCTGCGAAGAATATTTATGCCAACCAGATTTATGGAAGAGACTTCAACGGGTTAGGCACCATATTTACATCTTGACAACAATGTAACGTGGTCCGTTGGTCTAGGGGTATGATTCTCGCTTTGGGTGCAAGAGGTCCCGGGTTCAAATCCCGGACGGACCCCGCGAAGAATATTTATGCCAACCAGATTTATGGAAGAGACTTCAACGGGTTAGGCACCATATTTACATCTTGAGCACGTGGGAACGTGGTCCGTTGGTCTAGGGGTATGATTCTCGCTTTGGGTGCGAGAGGTCCCGGGTTCAAATCCCGGACGGACCCCGCGATGAATGTTTTTGCCAACCAGATTTATGGAAGAGACTTCAACGGGTTAGGCACCATATTTACATCTTGAGCACATGGGACGGTGTCCGTTGGTCTAGGGGTATGATTCTCGCTTTTGGTGCGAGAGGTCCCGGGGTCAAATCCCGGACGGACCCAGCGAAGAATGTTTGTGCCAACCAGATTTGTGAAGGAGACTTCAACGGGTTAGGCACCACATTTACATCTTGACCACAATGTTAAGTGGTCCGTTGGTCTAGGGGTATGATTCTCGCTTAGGGTGCGAGAGGTCCCGGGTTCAAATCCCGGACGGACCCCGCGAAGAATGTTTTTGCCAACCAGATTTATGGAGGAGACTTCAATGGGTTAGGCACGATATTTACATCTTGACCACTATGTAACGTGGTCCGTTGGTCTAGGGGTATGATTCTCGCTTAGGGTGCGAGAGGTCCCGGTTTCAAATCCCGGACGGACCCCGCGAAGAATGTTTTTGCCAAACAGATTTATGGAGGAGACTTCAACGGGTTTTGCACGACATTTACATCTTGAGCACATATCAACGTGGTCCGTTGGTCTAGGGGTATGATTCTCGCTTAGGGTGCGAGAGGTCCCGGGTTCAAATCCCGGACGGACCCCACGATGAATGTTTTTGCCGACAAGTTTTATGGAGGAGACTTCAACGGGTTAGGCACGATATTTACATCTTGACCACAATGTAACGTGGTCCGTTCGTCTAGGGGTATGATTCTCGCTTCGGGTTTGAGAGGTCCCGGGTTCAAATCCCGGGCGGACACCACGAAGAGTATTTCTGCCGACCAGATTTATGGAGGAGACTTCAACGGGTTATGCACGATATTTACATCGTCAGAGCAAGATCGCGAGGTCCGTTGGTCTAGGGGTGTGATTCTCGCTTCGGGTGCGAGAGGTTCCGGGTTTAAATCCCGGACGGACCTCGCGAAGAGTATTTCTGCCGACCAGATTTATGGAGGAGACTTAAACGGGTTAGGCACGATATTTACATCTTGACCACAATGTAACGTGGTCCGTTGGTCTAGGGGTATGATTCTCGTTTTGGGTGCAAGAGGTCCCGGGTTCAAATCCCGGACGGGCCCTGCGAAGAACATTTATGCCAACCAGATTTATGGAAGAGACTTCAACGGGTTAGGCACCATATTTACATCTTGACAACAATGTAACGTGGTCCGTTGGTCTAGGGGTATGATTCTCGCTTTGGGTGCAAGAGGTCCCGGGTTCAAATCCCGGACGGACCCCGCGAAGAATATTTATGCCAACCAGATTTATGGAAGAGACTTCAACGGGTTAGGCACCATATTTACATCTTGAGCACATGGGAACGTGGTCCGTTGGACTAGGGGTATGATTCTCGCTTTGGGTGCAAGAGGTCCCGGGTTCAAATCCCGGACGGACCCCGCGAAGAATATTTATGCCAACCAGATTTATGGAAGAGACTTCAACGGGTTAGGCACCATATTTACATCTTGAGCACATGGGACGGTGTCCGTTGGTCTAGGGGTATGATTCTCGCTTTGGGTGCGAGAGGTCCCGGGGTCAAATCCCGGACGGACCCAGCGAAGAATGTTTGTGCCAACCAGATTTGTGAAGGAGACTTCAACGGGTTAGGCACCACATTTACATCTTGACCACAATGTAAAGTGGTCCGTTGGTCTAGGGGTATGATTCTCGCTTAGGGTGCGAGAGGTCCCGGGTTCAAATCCCGGACGGACCCCGCGAAGAATGTTTTTGCCAACCAGATTTATGGAGGAGACTTCAATGGGTTAGGCACGATATTTACATCTTGACCACTACGTAACGTGGTCCGTTGGTCTAGGGGTATGATTCTCGCTTAGGGTGCGAGAGGTCCCGGTTTCAAATCCCGGACGGACCCCGCGAAGAATGTTTTTGCCAACCAGATTTATGGAGGAGACTTCAACGGGTTTTGCACGACATTTACATCTTGAGCACATATCAACGTGGTCCGTTGGTCTAGGGGTATGATTCTCGCTTAGGGTGCGAGAGGTCCCGGGTTCAAATCCAAGACTGACCCCGCGAAGAGTGTTTTTGCCGACCAGTTTTATGGAAGAGACTTCAACGGGTTAGGCACCATGTTTACATCTTCAGCACATGGGAACGTGGTCCGTTGGACTAGGGGTATGATTCTCGCTTTGGGTGCAAGAGGTCCCGGGTTCAAATCCCGGACGGACCCCGCGAAGAATATTTATGCCAACCAGATCTATGGAAGAGACTTCAACGGGTTAGGCACCATATTTACATCTTAAGCACATGGGAACGTGGTCCGTTGGACTAGGGGTATGTTTCTCGCTTTGGGTGCGAGAGGTCCCGGGTTCAAATCCCGGACGGACCCAGCGAAGGGTATTTATGAAAACCAGATTTATGGAGGAGACTTCAACGGGTTAGGCACCATATTTACATCTTAAGCACATGGGAACGTGGTCCGTTGGACTAGGGGTATGATTCTCGCTTTGGGTGCAAGAGGTCCCGGGTTCAAATCCCGGACGGACCCCGCGAAGAATATTTATGCCAACCAGATCTATGGAAGAGACTTCAACGGGTTAGGCACCATATTTACATCTTAAGCACATGGGAACGTGGTCCGTTGGACTAGGGGTATGTTTCTCGCTTTGGGTGCGAGAGGTCCCGGGTTCAAATCCCGGACGGACCCAGCGAAGGGTATTTATGAAAACCAGATTTATGGAGGAGACTTCAACGGGTTAGGCACCATATTTACATCTTAAGCACATGGGAACGTGGTCCGTTGGTCTAGGGGTATGTTTCTCGCTTTGGGTGCGAGAGGTCCCGGGTTCAAATCCCGGACGGACCCAGCGAAGGGTATTTATGAAAACCAGATTTATGGAGGAGACTTCAACGGGTTAGGCACCATATTTACATCTTGACCACAATGTAACGTGGTCCGTTGGTCTAGGGGTATGATTCTCGCTTTGGGTGCAAGAGGTCCCGGGTTCAAATCCCGGACGGACCCCGCGAATGATATTTATGCCAACCAGATTTATGGAAGAGACTTCAACGGGTTAGGCACCATATTTACATCTTGACTACAATATATCGTGGTCCGTTGGTCTAGGGGTATGATTCTCGCTTTGGGTGCGAGAGGTCCCGGGTTTAAATCCCGGATGGACCCCGCGAAGGTTATTAATGCCAACCATATTTATGGAGGAGACTTCAACGGGTTATGCACCATATTTACATCTTGAGCACATGGGAACGTGGTCCGTTGGTCTGGGGGCATGATTCTCGCATAAGGTGCGAGAGGTCCCAGGTTCATATCTAAGACGGAGCCCGCGATGAATGCTTTGGCCGACTAGTTTTATTGAGGAGACTTCAACAGGTTACTCACGATATTTACCTCTTGACCAAAAAATATCGTGGTCCGTTGGTCTAGTGGTATGATTCTCGCTTAGGGTGCGAGACGTCCCGTGTTCAAATCCCGGACGGACCCCGCGAAGAATATTTATGCCAACCAGATTTATGGAGGAGACTTCAACGGGTTATGCACCATATTTACATCTTGACTACAATGTATCGTGGTCCGTTGGTCTAGGGGTATGATTCTCGCTTTGGGTGCGAGAGGTCCCGGGTTCAAATCCCGGATGGACCCCGCGAAGGTTATTAATGCCAACCATATTTATGGAGGAGACTTCAACGGGTTATGCACCATATTTACATCTTGAGAACATGGGAACGTGGTCCGTTGGTCTAGGGGCATGATTCTCGCATAGGGTGCGAGAGGTCCCAGGTTCAAATCTAAGACGGAGCCCGCGATGAATGCTTTGGCCGACTAGTTTTATTGAGGAGACTTCAACAGGTTACTCACGATATTTACCTCTTGACCAAAAAATATCGTGGTCCGTTGGTCTAGTGGTATGATTCTCGCTTCGGGCTCGAGAAGTCCCGGGTTCAAATCCCGGACGGACCCCGCGAAGAGTATTTCTGCCGACCAGATTTATGGAGGAAAGTTTCACCGGGTTAGGTACGATATTTTCATCTTGAGCATGAAATACCGTGTTCGTTTGGTCTAGGGGTATGATTCTCGCTTCGGGCTCGAGAGGTCCCGGGTTCAAATCCCGGACGGACCCAGCGAAGGATATTTATGCCAACCAGATTTATGGAGGAGACTTCAACGGGTTAGGCACCATATTTACATCTTGACCACAATGTAATGTGGTCCGTTCATCTATTGGTGGCGTCCGGGAGGCAGAGTTTGTGGAAGGCCGTGTGAGGACGACCACTAATACCCCAACGGGTGGTTGTCATACTTCCGCCACGGGTGTCCCAACCCTATCCCCAAGTATCCCCCCGTTGGCGTGGCCGTAACACAAATCTCGCACCTGATTAATCAAGTGGTTAAAAAAAAATAAAAAAAAATTCGTGTGATTCTCGCTTCGGGTGCGTGAGGTCCCGGTTTCAAATCCCGGACGGACCCCGCGAAGAATGTTTTTGATGACGAGATTTATTTAGCAGACTTCAACGGGTTATGCACGATATTTACATCGTCAGCACAAACTATCGTGGTCCGTTGGGCTAGGGGAATGACTCTTGCTTGGGGTGCGAGAGGTCGCGGGTTCTAATCCCGGACGGACCCCTCGAATAATATTTTTGCTGACCAGATTTATGGAGGAGACTTCAACGTGTTATGCACGATATTTACATCGTCATCACTAGATAACGTGGTCCGTTGGTCTAGGGGTGTGATTCTCACTTAGGGAGCGAGAGGTTACGGGTTTAAATGCCGGACGGACCCTGCGAAGAATATCTTTGCCGACCAGCTTTATTTACTAGACTTTAACGGGTTCGGCAATATAGTTACATCTTGAGCACCAACAAATGTGGTCTGTTGGTCTAGGGGTTTGATTCTCGCTTTGGGTGCGAGAGGTCCCGGGTTTATGGAGGAGACTTCAACGGGTTAGGCACGATATTTACATCTTGAGCATAAGATAGCGTGGGCTGTTATTCTAGGGGTATGATTCTCGCTTTAGGTGCGAGAGGTCCCGGGTTCAAATCCAATACGGACCACGCAATGAGTGTTTTTTTGCTGACCAGTTTTATGGAGGAGACTTCATCAGGTTAGGCACGTAATTTACATCTTCTCTTGTTGCTACTGATGACGGGGGTTATATTCTGAACTTGAAGACTTTCGCTGATGTCGCTGGTGTTATTAATTCTGGCTTGGATATTGATGGTGAGATATATGAAATTTCAAGCGTTTCTGCGAAGACTGTGACTGTCGCCTTTTCGGACTTACCTGAGTTTGTGACTGATGAAGCCGTTTTATCCAAATTAACGTCGCTTGGCTGCGAAATCAAGGGTCCGCTTGTTTGGCATAAAAAGGCATAATTCTATTGCGGACTTCTTCCCGTTCGTGTTACCTTACCTGAGAGTCTGTCATCATTACCATATCGCTTACGAGTTGCCGATGCTGTTGGTCGGGAGAAGTTTTACGCTGTCAGACATGATTCTCAGTTGAAAATATGTAATAAGTGTTATTCTCCTGACCATATTTATCGCCATTGTCCTGATTTCAAGTGCTTTAAGTGCCAGAAGCAAGGACATGTTGTTCGGGAGTGTCCTCTTTGGCCCCGGATGGCATCCCGCGATTTAGAAGCGGCGTCTGGCGGTGGTGGTGACGGTGAAGCGATGGTCGTCGATCCTGCCTCAGTCGCTATTCCTCAAGGTACTCCGGTCTGGGCCGGTAGCGGTGAATCTTCCGTCGTCGATGCCGGTGTCAAGTCTGATCCGCGTCGGAGTGCTAAGCATTCGATGTCGTCTAGTGATGGCGATGTCGGTAAGGAGCTGTCTTCTTCTTCTGGCTCTGCTACGAAGGGTTCCCATTGCAATGCGTCTGTACCCTTTCGAGGGTCATCGCCGGCCTGAGTGGTGGCCTAAGGAGGTTGCTTGGCCGCCATCTTCGGAGAACGAATATTTTGCTCGGGTGTGTCGGTTATTACGACACTATAAATTTCAGGGGGGTTTTAGGGGAGTCGTGGAGATTGGAGGGGAGGGAAGATTCAAAAAGTTCCAATTGTAACCTTGAGAATCTGACCCACGCACTAAACTCGAGGGAAATTTAAATACTTATTTCCCCGTGCCGTATGTATCGAATTTATTTGTTCGGGATCCTTAGAGTCGGTATTGTCACAGAGTAGGTAAATGAAATCAATTGAAGTTATGCAAAAATAGAACTCTTGGTTTATTATTGGACTTATAGTGACAACAGATTCAATTATGGTAATTATATAAACATTGGTAATTATTTGTAGATAATTAATACTTAAAGGCTATGACGGGCTCCTCGGGGTGTACAATGATTATAGTAGGGGTAACTTTGGATTGATAATTAATTAAGTAGATTGGCTATGGTTGGCCGCATCTTTAAGTTAAATTTATACAAAATACACTTTAGAATAAATAACAAAAGAATGGAAAAATAACAATAGTTTAAAAAGTACTTATCGTTCTTCAAGTAACCGTCCTTAAACCAAGGAACGAACCGCACATAATTCTCTTCACCAAGAATTATCACGAAAAACCACGAATCCGACGCGAAATACCCGCACAAATACCGTGCACTTTAACCTTCACGTCGAACCGCTTCACCGGATGCTGTATACCACATCCTGATCAATAAACCCTTGAAGACACGATTGAAACAAAACTAAAGAAAAACTTATTTTTTGTCCAAAGCTGACTTGGCTTTATATACTAGATAAATAGATGACCCCTTATCTTATCGGGGTGTGTAAATAACTAAAAAAGCTACGGGGCTGCCAGAATAGGCCAGAGAAATGAAATGAAACAAAAAACAATATATGAGTGGTCCCTAGATGGCTATACTGAGGAAAAAAAACGATAAAGAGTAGAAAAATAACAAGATGATCACTCCCGAAAGTTAAAGGGTCGTGATACGGTATCAGGGTCAGCCTGTTACCAGTCCTCTGTATAAGGACTTTGTGATCCCGGATGATTACGGTTTCAAAGTATAAGTTACCAATTAATGGTGATGGATTTTCTTCATGTTTTGCGGCCTTTTCTGTGTTCTGTCGGTTCTAAGCCTTTGCTTCTCATTTTCAATAAGGAGTTTTTTTCGTTAATTTATTTCTTCTTAATAGTTTTTAATGCTGTTTCATATCTACTTTTGCCTATTTTTGTTCATAAATTCTTTCTACAACATGTACTGCCTAATAGTGTTTGATACGTTGCTTTAATTTTTTTATTTATCACTATTGTTTAATCAATATTATCTAATCGTTTTTCTTTTTTATCGATGTTCATTTTCGCGACCGATTTATCAAATGTTACTTCGTATTTTTTCTTTTTCTATTATCTTGTTGCATTTCGCTTTTTGTACCATACACGCGTCGTGTATTTTTTTAATGATATAATTAAAAAAAAAGTATCGCTTAGGGTGCGAGAGGTCCCGGGGTCAAATCCCGGACGGACCCCGCGATGAAGGTTTTTGTCGACCAGTTTTATGGAGGAGACTTCAACGGGTTAGGCACGATATTTACATCTTGACAACAATGTAAGGTGGTCCGTTGGTCTAGGGGTATGATTCTCGCTTTGGGTGCGAGAGGTCCCGGGTTCAAATCCCGGACGGACCCCGCGAAGAATATTTATGCCAACCAGATTTATGGAAGAGACTTCAACGGGTTATGCACGATAATTAGATCGTCAGCACAAAACCACTTGGTCCGTTGGTCTAGGGGTATGATTCTCGCTTTGGGTGCGAGAGGTCCCGGGTTCAAATCCCGGACGGACCCCGCGATGAATGTTTTTGCCGACCAGTTTTATGGAGGAGACTTCAACGGGTTAGGCACGATATTTACATCTTGACCACAATGTAACGTGGTCCGTTCGTCTAGGGGTATGATTCTCGCTTCGGGTTTGAGAGGTCCCGGGTTCAAATCCCGGGCGGACACCACGAAGAGTATTTCTGCCGACCAGATTTATGGAGGAGACATCAACGGGTTATGCACGATATTTACATCGTCAGAGCAAGATCGCGAGGTCCGTTGGTCTAGGGGTGTGATTCTCGCTTCGGGTGCGAGAGGTTCCGGGTTTAAATCCCGGACGGACCTCGCGAAGAATATTTCTGCCGACCAGATTTATGGAGGAGACTTAAACGGGTTAGGCACGATATTTACATCTTGACCACAATGTAACGTGGTCCGTTGGTCTAGGGGTATGATTCTCGCTTTGGGTGCAAGAGGTATCGGGTTCAAATCCCGGACGGGGCCTGCGAAGAATGTTTATGCCAACCAGATTTATGGAAGAGACTTCAACGGGTTAGGCACCATATTTACATCTTGACAACAATGTAACGTGGTCCGTTGGTCTAGGGGTATGATCCTCGCTTTGGGTGCAAGAGGTCCCGGGTTCAAATCCCGGACGGACCCCGCGAAGAATATTTATGCCAACCAGATTTATGGAGGAGACTTCAACGGGTTAGGCACCATATTTACATCTTGACCCCAATGTAACGTGGTCCGTTGGTCTAGGGGTATGACTCTCGCTTTGGGTGCGAGAGGTCCCGGGTTGAAATCCCGGACGGACCCCGCGATGAATTTTTTTGCCGACCAGTTTTATGGAGGAGACTTCAACGGGTTATGCACGATATTTAGATCTTGAGCACATAACAACGTGGTCCGTTGGTCTAGGGGTATGATTCTTGCTTCAGGTGCGAGAGGTCCCGGGTTTCAAATCCCGGACGGACCCCGCGAAGAATGTTTTTGCCGACCAGTTTTATGGAGGAGACTTCAACGGGTTATGCACGATATTTAGATCTTGAGCACATAACAGCGTGGTCCGTTGGTCTAGGGGTTTGATTCTTGCTTCGGGTGCGAGAGGTCCCGGGTTCAAATCCCGGCTGTCACGTTTGGTTTTTTGGAGAGTGCGGTTCGTTTTTCTTTGCTCTCCTCGTCTTCTCGCTAAGCCTTAGTTTCGGTTTTTTTTCTAACATTTTGTTTGCTTAATTTAAAATTTACTAATTCGCGCAGTTTATTTTTAGTTTTTCGTGCCCTCCTGTGTTTTCTTCTGAAATCCAGGATGGATATTTTAAAGCGCTCCGTTTTTGTGGAGTGTGAAGTTAAAGAAGTTTCGAAGCAGGAAATATTGACGGCATGTATTTTGGATTACGGGCCTAATTCGGTTTCGTCGGTTGTTGCTACGGACGGTGGCTATTACGTCACCTTCTTTCGCCAGGATGACGCCGATCTTTGTCTGGATGCTGATCTTCAGGTGGGAGACAAGCGTTTTGATGTGTCTGGGATTGCGAGGAAGACAGTCATTGTTAATATCTTTGGCTTACCAGAATTTGTGAGTGATGAGGCTGTTAAAGAAAAATTGGAGAGCTTATTATGCGAGATTAAAGGGGAAATACTTTGGCGTAAAAATGACGAAGGTGTTTATTTTGGTCTCCGGTCGGTCAAGGTTCGTCTTGCCGAATGCGTTAGTTCCTTACCGTACGGCTTAAAAATAAAGGACGTTCTTGGTCGGGAGACTTTTTACCGAGTTCGTCATAACTCCCAGAGTAAAGTTTGTAATGGGTGTCTTTCATCCGGCCACCTCTACAAGGAATGCCCATCTTTTATTTGTTTTCGATGTAAGAAGCAGGGCCATATGGCTCGGGTCTGCCCCACTCGGTTTACGATCATTGAGTCGAGGGAGACTGACGATGAAGCCAGTTCCGGAATTCTCGGTAATTATCGCTCTAACGATCATAATGTTCAGGATGTACATATGCCTAATGATACTGGTGCCGCCAAGGGTGGTGACGACGTGGAGAAAAATGAAGTAGCTCCTAGCGTGAAGGACTCGGGTAAACGAGTCCTGCCTTTTACTGGTGGGTCGGACGCTGAAAAACGACAACCTCCACCTAAGAAGACGAATGTAGTTTCCAAGGATCCGAAGACTAATTCTTCGGACACTCCCGCATCGAAGTCGCTTCCAAGTGTTGTTACCCCCCTCCCCAACTCGCATCATGCCGCTAAGAATCGTAACAGTTAACGTCAACGGTCTTCGGAACCTAGACAAGATGAGGGAAATTCTTGTTTTTATAGGCGCGTACGACGTGGTTTTCCTACAGGAGACCCATTGGACGAATGAGCACGTGGGAGTTTTTCGGGACATTTTTCGTGGGCGTGTTTTTTGGGATAATGATCCAGTTACCACTTTTTGCGGCGTAGCGACATGTTTCCGTGCCGGCCTTGACATTATTCCTTCGCGGGTTTTTCGTAGTGGCTGCGGGCGTTTTTTATCTGTCTCCGCGCTCGTTGACGATTTACCTTTGGATTTTGCGAATATCTACGCGCCGAATGACGCATCGGCGCGAACAGCTTTTATGTCTACTGCGAAATTATGGTGCTCTATTTTACGTCGTCCGATTATTGCGGGCGATTTTAACGATGTTTTAAGCTATAATCTCGATCACCGCCCTGCTTCGAAGGCCCGCCCTGTTGGTCAGCCTTCGTCACTTAAATTGTGGTCGGTGGGACTGGATCTTCATGATCCCTGGCGGGCGTCTCACCAAGATCACTTTGATTACACGCGTTCGGGTTTCGTGTACGGGAACTTTGTAATGTCACGTAGTGATTATATATTTACCCGCCCTACGGATGCCCATAATTGTTCACGATGTCTCATTTCGCCCATCTCTTTTTCCGATCATAAAGCCGTGTCTCTTGTTTTTGATCCTAGTGGGGTTCGACGCGGTCCTGGGGTTTGGGCATTTAATTCTACTTTATTGGAAGAGGATCGCTTTCGGAACGGCATCCAGCGTATTGTTAATCGGAGTCACGACACTATAGAGTACCGCGAGAACATATTTGGCTGGTACGAGAACCTTAAAGTCACTATCAAGGACTACGCTATCTTCTATGGTAAAGTTCGCGCTCAGAAGTTACGGAATTCGCGGTCTGCTCTGATAGAGCGGATTTCGGGTCTCGTGGCGCGTTTCGCCAATGATCTGAGCTGCCTGTCGGAATTGTTAGTAGCGAAGCAGTCGCTGGCGGATTTCGATGCTGGGGTAATTCGGGGCCAGGTTCTTCGCGCGAAGGCAGATTTTCAAGAATTGGGAGAAAGACCTACGCGTTATTTTTTGCGTTTGGAGACCCACCGCCAGGGCATTCAGTCAATTGGTCGTTTGGTTTCTAGCTCTGGTGAGGTGTTACGTGACGGCGTTCTTATCCGTAACGAAATATTCGAGTTTTACAATGCCCTTTATACCAACGAGCCTATCTGCGAGGAACAGTGTCACCGTTTTACTGACCTAGTCCGTAACCGTGTTGATGCCGTTGATAGCTCTGCCCTTGAGCAACCGGTTGCTTGGGGGGAAATCGAACACGCCTTGGGTTCTATGAAGAACAATAAGAGTCCGGGTCTTGACGGTTTAACTGTGGAGTTTTGGCGCTTTTTTCTCCCTCTAATCAAAAACGAATATCTCGGTATTGTTCAAACTATCCGCGACCATGGGCACATTCCACCAATATGAAAGTTGGTCTAATAGTTCTTGTGTCGAAAGCTGGTGACTTGTCGCTTTTAAAAAATTGGCGTCCTATTACATTGTTAAACACGGACTATAAAATTTTATCCAAGGTTTTCGCGCTTCGGCTCGCTCGACTGTTACCAAATATTACGTCACCGACTCAGACGGGAGCGGTTCGCGGTCGGGACATTCTTTCACTACAAGGACTTTGTCGGATGTAACGGAGCTTCTGCGGATTCGTGGGGAAGGTGGTATTCTCGTACAGTTGGACCTCTTGAAAGCTTTCGATCGGGTGTCTTGGCCGTTTTTATTCACATTATTAGCCTCGATGGGGTTTGGCCCTTTCTTCTGCCGGTGGATTCAAGCTTTTATCGCGGGTTCCAAGGCCTGTGTCAAAATCAACGGTCATTTAACTCCTCTGTTCTCGTTGGGTCGCTCGGTTCGTCAATGTTGCCCACTCAGCCCATTGCTGTATATATTAGCTTCGGAACCATTGTTTAGCGCGGTGAATCGCCACGACACAATACCGGCACTCCGTCTCTCTGCTCATTCGCTTTTGCCGAAACTCTTTCAACATATAGATAACACTACTATCGTATCT
This sequence comes from Leiobunum rupestre, assembly GCF_980474605.1. Lineage (NCBI taxonomy): Eukaryota > Metazoa > Arthropoda > Arachnida > Opiliones > Sclerosomatidae > Leiobunum > Leiobunum rupestre. The sequence goes on along the minus strand of NC_143393.1, from coordinate 14,602,240 downwards.
ACATCTGAGACTGCTATCCCTCCGATATGCGAAATTCTTTCGGATTTTGGTCGGGCTTCGGGTGCTAAATTAAACCCAGCGAAGTGTCAAGCGAAATGGCTTGGTCTTTATCACGGTCGGGATCTTCTCGTCTTGCGTGGTATAACTATCTCAAGTGCGCCTTTGAAGATTCTCGGCATTTGGATTGACTATGACTATGCCAATTTACCTCAACTTCAGTGGGAAGAGCGGTACAGAAAGTTTTGTCGCGTCTTACGTTCTTGGAAGGGTCGTCCTCTATCTATCATTGGGAAAGTCTTAGTGGTTAACGTTTTGGCTGCGTCTACGCTTTGGCATATCTTAAAAGCGGTCGACATTTCTCGGTTTTGGCTCAGCCAATTTCAAGCCGCCATTTTATCATTTATTAGGGGAACCGGTCCTCACCTTGTCGCGTATGACACTCTCGTTCGGCCAACGTTTTTTGGGGGTTTCGGCCTCGTGGATATCCCAACAAAAGTCAAAGCTTTTCGCGTTCGCGAAATCCTTACTCTATTTGAAGACGCTACTTCGGATTACTATCGGGACCTTTATTCAGTGATCCTTGACCACTATGGGGGCGATTTGCAACTTGGCATTCAAGTCTTCCGATTAACTATTGACTCGCGTCGTGCTGCCGGTCTTCCCGATCGGTACGTTTCAATGCTTAGCGCTTGGGATGATTATTCTCATTTCAGCGGATGGATTTTTCCCCCTCTCTCGGACTTTTTGGATGAACCACTCTTCCTGAATCCGCGATTGAGCTTGTCGCGATTCGGTCGTCTCGAATGTCAATACTTTTCTCGTGCTGGTTTCCGGACCATTCGTGATTTGTGTTACGAGTACGTTCCAGGTTTTTTAGCACAGCAAGCGATCATCGATGCTACCGAGGATTCGATAATCAGAATGTCGCAGTCCAAAACGATGGACCTCTATAAAGAACTTATCGCTGCTATTCCTCCTGCCTGGGCAACTAAGATTGCGCGGGGTGTGATGAAACCGCGCCGTTTTCCTGTCGCGCCTAATTTCGGGTTATCGGTTGTAAATGCCAATGGTGAAATGATCAAATTCGCTCTTTCGGTCAAGTTTATTTACGATACTTTCGCGACCGGTTTATCTACTGAGTCCAGCGGCGAGGAGCGTTGGCGTCGCTTTTTCGGTGGCCCTATCTGCCGTGTTCGTTGGAAATTCGTCCGTTCCAACTTTTTGGGCCCTTCCCTTTCTGCCACGAATCTTCGACTGATCCATCAGGGATTTCCAGTAAAATCACGTTTAGTGCACGGTCTCGTGGTCCCGGACTCTCGATGTCCCTTTTGTCAAACCGGCTCCGAAACTGTAGAACATCTTTTCGTGGAGTGTCCCGTGGTGTCGCAATGGTGGACTTGGTTGTTCTGTGCCGTCTTGGACCTTTCCCGGGACTTATTCGGTAGTCCTACAAAAACTCGAAACTCTTTTATAATTTTTGGCGAGATAACTACTGATTTAAAAAAACCTGTTATTTTTTGGAAAGTTGTAAATTTATTAAGTGCAATTTTTAAACGAGAAATTTGGATGTATCGTTGTCAATGTTCCTTTAATGAAACTGTATTTCAGGATGTCATATTTCTAAAAAAAGTCCACGCAATATTAAAAAGAGAATGTCGGAATAAGCAAAGAACACTAAATATGGATACTCCGTCTGACGTTATCATGAATAATCTATTAAATATAGTTTTTCGGTAATTGCAATATTTATCATTATAAATGTCGAAATTATTTATTTTTTAACGATAGAGACATTTCCTCTTTTATTTTCGTACCCGCTATGATCACATAAAATTGTTATATTTGTATTGAATCGTTTTAGACATGTGAATAAAGATTTTATAAAAAAAAAACAATTCTTGCTTCGGGTGCGAGAGATCCCGGGTTCAAATCCCGGACGGACCCCGCAATGAATGTTTTTGCCGACCAGCTTTATGGAGTAGACTGCATAGGCGTAGGCACGATATTTACATCTTGAGCACTAAATAGCGTCTTCTGTTATTCTAGGGGTATGATTCTTGCTTCGGGTGCGAGAGGTCCCGGGTTCAAATCCCGGACGGACACCGCAATGAATGTTTTTGCCGACCAGTTTTATGGAGTAGACTTCATAGGCGTAGGCACGACATTTACATCCTGAGCACTAGATAGCGTGGTCTGTTATTCTAGGGGTTTGATTCTCGCTTCGGGTGCTAGAGGTCCCGGGTTCAAATCCAGGACGGACCCCGCGATGAATTTTTTTGCCAACCAGATTTATGGATGAGACTTCAACGGGTTTTGCACGATATTGAGATCGTCAGCACAATACCACTTGGTCCGTTGGTCTTGGGGTATGGTTCTTGCGTCGGGTGCGAGAGGTCCCGGGTTCAAATCCAAGGCGGACCCTGCGATGAGTGTTTTTGCCGACCAGATTTATGGAGGAGAATTCAACGGGTTAGGCATGATATTTACATCTTTAGCATTAACTAACGCGGGCTGTTGGTCTTGGGGTATTATTCTCGCTTCTGGTGCGAGAGGTCCCGGGTAAAAATTCCGGACGGACCCCGCGAAGAGTGTTTTTGCCGACCAGTTTTATGGAGGAGACTTCATCAGGTTAGGCACAATATTTGCATCTTGACCACACAATAACGTGGTCATTCGTCTAGGGGTATGATTCTCGCTTAGGGTGCGAGACTTCCCGGGGTAAAATCCCGGACGGACCCCGCGAAGAGTGTTTTTGCCGACCAGTTTTATGGAGTAGACTTCATAGGCGTAGACACAATATTTACATCCTGAGCACTAGATAGCGTGGTCTGTTATTCTAAGGGTATGATTCTCGCTTTAGGTGCGAGAGGTCCCGGGTTCAAATCCAAGACGGACCCTGCGATGAGTGTTTTTGCCGACCAGTTTTATAAAGGAGACTTCAACGGGTTAGGCACGATATTTACATCTTGACCACGATATAACGTGGTCCATTCGTCTAGGGGTATGATTCTCGCTTCGGGTGCTAGAGGTCCCGGGTTCAAATCCCAGACGGACCCCGCGATGAATGTTTTTGCCGACCAGATTTATGGATGAGACTTCAACGGGTTTTGCACTATATTGAGATCGTCAGCACAATACCACTTGCTCCGTTGGTCTAGGGGTATGGTTCTCGCTTAGGGTGCGAGAGGTCCCGGGTTCAAATCCCGGGCGGACCCCGCGATGAGTGCTTTTGCCGACCAGTTTTATGGAGGAGACTTCAACGGGTTAGTCAACATATTTACATCTTAAGCGCAACTGAACGTGGTTCGTTGGTCTAGGAGTATGATTCTCGCTTTGGGTGCGAGAGGTCCCGGGGTCAAATCCCGGGTGGACCCCGCGAAAAGTATTTCTGCCGACCAGATTTATGGATGAAAGTTCAACGGGTTAGGCACGATATTTACATCTTGACCACAATGTAACGTGGTCCATTCGTCTAGGGGAATGATTCTCGCTTCGGGTGCGAGAAGTCCAAGGTTCAAATCCACGACGGACCCCGCGATGACTGTTTTTGCCGACCAGTTTTATGGAGGAGACTTCAACGGGTTAGGCACGATATTTACTTCTTGAGCAAAAGATAACGTGGTGCGTTGGTCCAGGGGTATGATTCTCGCTTTGGGTGCAAGAAGTCCAAGTTTCAAATCCAAGACGGACACCGCGATGAGTGTTTTTGCCGACCAGTTTTATGGAGGAGACTTCAACGGGTTAGTCAACATATTTACATCTTAAGCGCAACTGAACGTGGTTCGTTGGTCTAGGAGTATGATTGTCGCTTTGGGTGCGAGAGGTCCCGGGGTCAAATCCCGGGTGGACCCCGCGAAAAGTATTTCTGCCGACCAGATTTATGGATGAAAGTTCAACGGGTTAGGCACGATATTTACATCTTGACCTCAATGCAACGTGGTCCGTTGGTCTAGGGGTATGATTCTTGCTTCGGGTGCGAGAGGTCCCGGGTTCAAATCCCGGACGGACCCCGCGAAGAATGTTTTTGCCGACCAGATTTATAGAGGAGACTTCAACGGGTTAGGCACGATATTTACTTCTTGAGCAAAAGATAACGTGGTCCGTTGTTCTAGGGGTATGATTCTCGCTTTGGGTACGAGAAGTCCCTGGTTCAAATCCCGGACGGACCCCGCGATGAGTGTTTTTGCAGACCAGTTTTATGGAGGAGACTAAATCAGGTTAGGCACAATATTTATATCTTGACCTCTAAATAACGTGGTCCATTCGTCTAGGGGAATGATTCTCGCTACGGGTGCGAGAGGTCCCGGGTTCAAATCCCGGACGAACCCCGCGATGAATGTTTTTGCCGACCAGTTTTATGGAGAAGACTTCAACGGGTTAGGCACGATATTTACTTCTTGAGCAAAAGATAACGTGGTCCGTTGGTCTAGGGGTATGATTCTCGCTTTGGGTGCGAGAAGTCCCAGGTTCAAATCCAAGGCGGATCCCGTGATGAGTGTTTTTGCCGACCAGTTTTATGGAGGAAAGTTCAACGGGTTAGGCACGATATTTACTTCTTGAGCAAACGATAACGTGGTGCGTTGGTCTAGGGGTATGATTCTCGCTTCGGGTGTGAGAGGTCCCGGGTTCAAATCCCGGGCGGACCCCGTGATGAGTGTTTTTGCCGACCAGTTTTATGGAGGAGACTTCAACGGGTTAGTCAACATATTTACATCTTAAGCACAACTGAACGTGGTTCGTTGGTCTAGGAGTATGATTTTCGCTTTGGGTGCAAGAGGTCCCGGGTTCAAATCCCGGACGGACCCCGCGAAGAATGTTTTTGCCGACCAATTTTATGGAGGAGACTTCAACGGGTTATGCACGATATTTAGATCTTGAGCACTTAACAGCGTGATTCGTTGGTCTAGGGGTATGATTCTTGCTTCGGGTGCGAGAGGTCCCGGGTTCAAATCCCGGACGGACCCTGCGAAGAATATTTATGCCAACCAGATTTATGGAAGAGACTTCAACGGGTTATGCACGATAATTAGATCGTCAGCACAAAACCACTTGGTCCGTTGGTCTAGGGGTATGATTCTCGCTTTGGGTGCGAGAGGTCCCGGGTTCAAATCCAAGACGGACCCTGCGATGCGTGTTTTTGCCGAACAGTTTTATGGAGGAGACTTCATCAGGTTAGGCACAATATTTACATCTTGACCACAATGCAACGTGGACCGTTGGTCTAGGGGTATGATTCTTGCTTCGGGTGCGAGAGGTCCCGGGTTCAAATCCCGGACGGACCCCGCGAAGAATGTTTTTGCCGACCAGATTTATGGAGGAGACTTCAACGGGTTAGGCACGATATTTACTACTTGAGCAAAAGATAACGTGGTCCGTTCGTTTAGGGGTATGATTCTCGCTTCGGGTTAGAGAGGTCCCGGGTTCAAATCCCGGGCGGACACCACGAAGAATATTTATGCCAACCAGATTTATGGAAGAGACTTCAACGGGTTAGGCACCATATTTACATCTTGACAACAATGTAACGTGGTCCGTTGGTCTAGGGGTATGATTCTCGCTTTGGGTGCAAGAGGTCCCGGGTTCAAATCCCGGACGGACCCCGCGAAGAATATTTATGCCAACCAGATTTATGGAAGAGACTTCAACGGGTTAGGCACCATATTTACATCTTGAGCACATGGGAACGTGGTCCGTTGGTCTAGGGGTATGTTTCAGGCTTTGGGTGCGAGAGGTCCCGGGTTCAAATCCCGGACGGACCCAGCGAAGAATATTTATGAAAACCAGATTTATGGAGGAGACTTCAACGGGTTAGGCACCATATTTACATCTTGACCCCAATGTAACGTGGTCCGTTGGTCTAGGGGTATGAATCTCGCTTTGGGTGCGAGAGGTCCCGGTGTCAAATCCCGGACGGACCCAGCGAAGAATGTTTGTGCCAACCAGATTTGTGGAGGAGACTTCAACGGGTTAGGCACCATATTTACATCTTGAGCACATGGGAACGTGGTCCGTTGGACTAGGGGTATGATTCTCGCTTTGGGTGCAAGAGGTCCCGGGTTCAAATCCCGGACGGACCCCGCGAAGAATATTTATGCTAACCAGATTTATGGAAGAGACTTCAACGGGTTAGGCACCATATTTACATCTTGAGCACATGGGAACGTGGTCCGTTGGTCTAGGGGTATGATTCTCGCTTTGGGTGCGAGAGGTCCCGGGTTCAAATCCCGGACGGACCCCGCGATGAATGTTTTTGCCGACCAGATTTATGGATGAGACTTCAACGGGTTTTGCACTATATTGAGATCGTCAGCACAATACCACTTGGTCCGTTGGTCTAGGGGTATGGTTCTCGCTTAGGGTGCGAGAGTTCCGGGTTCAAATCCCGGGCGGACCCCGCGATGAGTGCTTTTGCCGACCAGTTTTATGGAGGAGACTTCAACGGGTTAGTCAACATATTTACATCTTAAGCGCAACTGAACGTGGTTCGTTGGTCTAGGAGTATGATTCTCGCTTTGGGTGCGAGAGGTCCCGGGGTCAAATCCCGGGTGGACCCCGCGAAAAGTATTTCTGCCGACCAGATTTATGGATGAAAGTTCAACGGGTTAGGCACGATATTTACATCTTGACCACAATGTAACGTGGTCCATTCGTCTAGGGGAATGATTCTCGCTTCGGGTGCGAGAAGTCCAAGGTTCAAATCCAAGACGGACCCCGCGATGACTGTTTTTGCCGACCAGTTTTATGGAGGAGACTTCAACGGGTTAGGCACGATATTTACTTCTTGAGCAAAAGATAACGTGGTGCGTTGGTCCAGGGGTATGATTCTCGCTTTGGGTGCAAGAAGTCCAAGTTTCAAATCCAAGACGGACACCGCGATGAGTGTTTTTGCCGACCAGTTTTATGGAGGAGACTTCAACGGGTTAGTCAACATATTTACATCTTAAGCGCAACTGAACGTGGTTCGTTGGTCTAGGAGTATGATTGTCGCTTTGGGTGCGAGAGGGCCCGGGGTCAAATCCCGGGTGGACCCCGCGAAAAGTATTTCTGCCGACCAGATTTATGGATGAAAGTTCAACGGGTTAGGCACGATATTTACATCTTGACCTCAATGCAACGTGGTCCGTTGGTCTAGGGGTATGATTCTTGCTTCGGGTGCGAGAGGTCCCGGGTTCAAATCCCGGACGGACCCCGCGAAGAATGTTTTTGCCGACCAGATTTATAGAGGAGACTTCAACGGGTTAGGCACGATATTTACTTCTTGAGCAAAAGATAACGTGGTCCGTTGTTCTAGGGGTATGATTCTCGCTTTGGGTACGAGAAGTCCCTGGTTCAAATCCCGGACGGACCCCGCGATGAGTGTTTTTGCAGACCAGTTTTATGGAGGAGACTAAATCAGGTTAGGCACAATATTTATATCTTGACCTCTAAATAACGTGGTCCATTCGTCTAGGGGAATGATTCTCGCTACGGGTGCGAGAGGTCCCGGGTTCAAATCCCGGACGAACCCCGCGATGAATGTTTTTGCCGACCAGTTTTATGGAGAAGACTTCAACGGGTTAGGCACGATATTTACTTCTTGAGCAAAAGATAACGTGGTCCGTTGGTCTAGGGGTATGATTCTCGCTTTGGGTGCGAGAAGTCCCAGGTTCAAATCCAAGGCGGATCCCGTGATGAGTGTTTTTGCCGACCAGTTTTATGGAGGAAAGTTCAACGGGTTAGGCACGATATTTACTTCTTGAGCAAACGATAACGTGGTGCGTTGGTCTAGGGGTATGATTCTCGCTTCGGGTGTGAGAGGTCCCGGGTTCAAATCCCGGGCGGACCCCGTGATGAGTGTTTTTGCCGACCAGTTTTATGGAGGAGACTTCAACGGGTTAGTCAACATATTTACATCTTAAGCACAACTGAACGTGGTTCGTTGGTCTAGGAGTATGATTTTCGCTTTGGGTGCAAGAGGTCCCGGGTTCAAATCCCGGACGGACCCCGCGAAGAATGTTTTTGCCGACCAATTTTATGGAGGAGACTTCAACGGGTTATGCACGATATTTAGATCTTGAGCACTTAACAGCGTGATTCGTTGGTCTAGGGGTATGATTCTTGCTTCGGGTGCGAGAGGTCCCGGGTTCAAATCCCGGACGGACCCTGCGAAGAATATTTATGCCAACCAGATTTATGGAAGAGACTTCAACGGGTTATGCACGATAATTAGATCGTCAGCACAAAACCACTTGGTCCGTTGGTCTAGGGGTATGATTCTCGCTTTGGGTGCGAGAGGTCCCGGGTTCAAATCCAAGACGGACCCTGCGATGCGTGTTTTTGCCGAACAGTTTTATGGAGGAGACTTCATCAGGTTAGGCACAATATTTACATCTTGACCACAATGCAACGTGGACCGTTGGTCTAGGGGTATGATTCTTGCTTCGGGTGCGAGAGGTCCCGGGTTCAAATCCCGGACGGACCCCGCGAAGAATGTTTTTGCCGACCAGATTTATGGAGGAGACTTCAACGGGTTAGGCACGATATTTACTACTTGAGCAAAAGATAACGTGGTCCGTTCGTTTAGGGGTATGATTCTCGCTTCGGGTTAGAGAGGTCCCGGGTTCAAATCCCGGGCGGACACCACGAAGAATATTTATGCCAACCAGATTTATGGAAGAGACTTCAACGGGTTAGGCACCATATTTACATCTTGACAACAATGTAACGTGGTCCGTTGGTCTAGGGGTATGATTCTCGCTTTGGGTGCAAGAGGTCCCGGGTTCAAATCCCGGACGGACCCCGCGAAGAATGTTTTTGCCGACCAGATTTATGGAGGAGACTTCAACGGGTTAGGCACGATATTTACTTCTTGAGCAAAAGATAACGTGGTCCGTTGGTCTAGGGGTATGATTCTCGCTTTGGGTGCTAGAGGTCCCGGGTTCAAATCCCGGACGGACCCCGCGATTAATGTTTTTGCCGACCAGATTTATGGATGAGACTTCAACGGGTTTTGCACGATATTGAGATCGTCAGCACGTTACCACTTGGTCCGTTGGTCTTGGGGTATGGTTCTCGCTTAGGGTGCGAGAGGTCCCGGGTTCAAATCCCGGACGAACCCCGCGATGAATGTTTTTGCCGACCAGTTTTATGGAGAAGACTTCAACGGGTTAGGCACGATATTTACTTCTTGAGCAAAAGATAGCGTGGTCCGTTGGTCTAGGGGTATGATTATCGAGTTGGGTGCGAGAAGTCCCAGGTTCAAATCCAAGGCGGATCCCGCGATGAGTGTTTTTGCCGACCAGTTTTATGGAGGAAAGTTCAACGGGTTAGGCACGATATTTACTTCTTGAGCAAACGATAACGTGGTTCATTCGTCTAGGGGAATGATTCTCGCTTCGGGTGCGAGAGGTCCCGGGTTCAAATCCCGGACGAACCCCGCGATGAATGTTTTTGCTGACCAGATTTATGGAGGAGACTTCAACGGGTTAGGCACCATATTTACATCTTGAGCACAAGTGTGGTACTTTGGTCTAGGGGTATGATTCTCGCTTAGGGTGCGAGAAGTACCACGTTAAATCCCGGGCGGACCCCGCGATGAGTATTTCTGCCGACCAGATTTATGGGGGAAAGTTCAACGGGTTATGCACGATATTTAGATCTTGACCACCGACCAACGTGATCCGTTGGTCTAGGGGTATGATTCTTGCTTCGGGTGCGAGAGGTTCCGGGTTCAAATCCCGGACGGACCCCGATATGAATATTTTTGCCGACCAGTTTTATGGAGTAGACTTCATAGGCGTAGGCACGATATTTACATCTTGAGCAATAGATAGCGTGGTCTGTTATTCTAGGGGTATGATTCTCGCTTTAGGTGCGAGAGGTCCCGGGTTCAAATCCAAGATGGACCCTGCGATGAGTGTTTTTGCCGACCAGTTTTATGGAGGAGACTTCATCAGGTTAGGCACAATATTTACATCTTGACCACAATGTAACGTGGTCCATTCGTCTAGGGGTATGATTCTTGCTTCGGGTGCGAGAGGTCCCGGGTTCAATTCCCGGGCGGACCCCGCGAAGAGTGTTTTTGCCGACCAGTTTTATGGAAGAGACTTCAACGGGTTAGGCACCATATTAACATCTTGAGCACATGGGAACGTGGTCCGTTGGTCTAGGGGTATGTTTCTCGCTTTGGGTGCGAGAGGTCCCGGGTTCAAATCCCGCACGGACCCCGCGAATAATATTTATGCCAACCAGATTTATGGAAGAGACTTCAACGGGTTAGGCACCATATTTACATCTTGACCACAATGTAACGTGGTCCGTTGGTCTCGCTTTGGGTGCAAGAGGTCCCGGGTTCAAATCCCGGACGGACCCCGCGAGGAATATTTATGCCAACCAGATTTATGGAAGAGACTTCAACGGGTTAGGCACGATATTTACATCTTGACCATTATGTAACGTGGTCCGTTGGTCTAGGGGTATGATTCTCGCTTAGGGTGCGAGAGGTCCCGGTTTCAAATCCCGGACGGACCCCGCGAAGAATGTTTTTGCCAACCAGATTTATGGAGGAGACTTCAACGGGTTTTGCACGATATTTATATCTTGAGCACATATCAACGTGGTCCGTTGGTCTAGGGGTATGATTCTCGCTTAGGGTGCGAGAGGTCCCGGGTTCAAATCCCGGACGGACCCCACGATGAATGTTTTTGCCGACCGGTTTTATGGAGGAGACTTCAATGGGTTAGGCACGATATTTACATCTTGACCACAATGTAACGTGGTCCGTTCGTTTAGGGGTATGATTCTCGCTTCGGGTTTGAGAGGTCCCGGGTTCAAATCCCGGGCGAACACCACGAAGAATATTTATGCCAACCAGATTTATGGAAGAGACTTCAACGGGTTAGGCACCATATTTACATCTTGACAACCATGTAACGTGGTCCGTTGGTCTAGGGGTATGATTCTCGCTTTGGGTGCAAGAGGTCCCGGGTTCAAATCCCGGACGGACCCCGCGAAGAATATTTATGCCAACCAGATTTATGGAAGAGACTTCAACGGGTTAGGCACCATATTTACATCTTGAGCACATGGGAACGTGGTCCGTTGGTCTAGGGGTATGTTTCAGGCTTTAGGTGCGAGAGGTCCCGGGTTCAAATCCCGGACGGACCCAGCGAAGAATATTTATGAAAACCAGATTTATGGAGGAGACTTCAACGGGTTAGGCACCATATTTACATCTTGACCCCAATGTAACGTGGTCCGTTGGTCTAGGGGTATGAATCTCGCTTTGGGTGCGAGAGGTCCCGGGTTCAAATCCCGGACGGACCCCGCGATGAATGTTTTTGCCGACCAGTTTTATGGAGGAGACTTCAGGGGCTTAGGCACGATATTTACATCTTGAGCACTAGATAGCGTGGGCTGTTATTCAAGCGGTGTGATACTCGCTTTAGGTGCGAGAGGTCCCAGGTTCAAATCCAAGACTGACCCCGCGAAGAGTGTTTTTGATGAACAGTTTTATGGAAGAGACTTCAACGGGTTAGGCACCATATTTACATCTTGAGCACATGGGAACGTGGTCCGTTGGTCTAGGGGTATGATTCTCGCTTTGGGTGCGAGAGGTCCCGGTGTCAAATCCCGGACGGACCCAGCGAAGAATGTTTGTGCCAACCAGATTTGTGGAGGAGACTTCAACGGGTTAGGCACCATATTTACATCTTGAGCACATGGGAACGTGGTCCGTTGGACTAGGGGTATGATTCTCGCTTTGGGAGCAAGAGGTCCCGGGTTCAAATCCCGGACGGACCCCGCGAAGAATATTTATGCTAACCAGATTTATGGAAGAGACTTCAACGGGTTAGGCACCATATTTACATCTTGAGCACATGGGAACGTGGTCCGTTGGTCTAGGGGTATGATTCTCGCTTTGGGTGCGAGAGGTCCCGGGTTCAAATCCCGGACGGACCCCGCGATGAATGTTTTTGCCGACCAGTTTTATGGAGGAGACTTCAACGGGTTAGGCACGATATTTACATCTTGACCACTATGTAACGTGGTCCGTTGGTCTAGGGGTATGATTCTCGCTAAGGGTGCGAGAGGTCCCGGTTTCAAATCCCGGACGGACCCCGCGAAGAATGTTTTTGCCAACCAGATTTATGGAGGAGACTTCAACGGGTTAGGCACGATATTTACATCTTGACCACTATGTAACGTGGTCCGTTGGTCTAGGGGTATGATTCTCGCTTAGGGTGCGAGAGGTCCCGGTTTCAAATCCCGGACGGACCCCGCGGAGATTGTTTTTGCCAACCAGATTTATGGATGAGACTTCAACGGGTTTTGCACGATATTTACATCTTGAGCACATATCAACGTGGTCCGTTGGTCTAGGGGTATGTTTCTCGCTTTGGGTGCGAGAGGTCCCGGGTTCAAATCCCGGACGGACCCTGCGAAGAATATTTATGCCAACCAGATTTATGGAAGAGACTTCAACGGGTTATGGACGATAATTAGATCGTCAGCACAAAAGCACTTGGTCCGTTGGTCTAGGGGTATGATTCTCGCTTTGGGTGCGTGAGGTCCCGGGTTCAAATCCCGGACGGACCCAGCGAAGAATATTTATGAAAACCAGATTTACGGAGGAGACTTCAACGGGTTAGGCACCATATTTACATCTTGACCCCAACGTAACGTGGTCCGTTGGTCTAGGGGTATGATTCTCGCTTTGGGTGCGAGAGGTCCCGGGTTCAAATCCCGGACGGACCCCGCGATGAATGTTTTTGCCGACCAGTTTTATGGAGGAGACTTCAACGGGTTATGCACGATATTTAGATCTAGAGCACTTAACAGCGTGATTCGTTGGTCTAGGGGTATGATTCTTGCTTCGGGTGCGAGAGGTCCCGGGTTCAAATCCCGGACGGACCCTGCGAAGAATCTTTTTGCCGACCATATTTATGGAGGAGACTTCAACGGGTTAGGCACGATATTTACATCTTGAGCAGAAGATTACGTGGTCCGTTGGTCTAGGGGTATATTATCGCTTAAGGTATGAGAGGTCCTGTGTTCAAATTCTAAACGGACATCACGAAGAATGTTTTTGCCGACCAGATTTATGGAAGAGACTTCAACGGGTTATGCACGATATTTACATCGTCAACGCAAAACCACGTGGTCCCTTGGTCTAGGGGTATGTTTCTCGCTTCGGGTGCGAGAGGTTCAGGGTTCAAATCCCGGACGGACCCCGCGAAGAATCTTTTTGCCGACCATATTTATGGAGGAGACTTCAACGGGTTAGGCACGATATTTACATCTTGAGCAGAAGATTACGTGGTCCGTTGGTCTAGGGGTATATTATCGCTTAAGGTATGAGAGGTCCTGTGTTCAAATTCTAAACGGACATCACGAAGAATGTTTTTGCCGACCAGATTTATGGATGAGACTTCAACGGGTTATGCACGACAATTAGATCGTCAGCACAAAACCACTTGGTCCGTTGGTCTTGGGGTATGATTCTCGCTTTGGGTGCGAGAGGTCCCGGGTTCAAATCCCGGACTGACCCCGCGATGAATGTTTTTGCCGACCAGTTTTATGGAGGAGACTTCAACGGGTTAGGCACGATATTTACATCTTGACCACAATGTAACGTGGTCCGTTGGTCTAGGGGTATGATTCTCGCTTTAGGTGCGAGAGGTCCCGGTCTCAAATCCCGGACGGACCCCGCGAAGAGTATTTCTGCCGACCAGATTTATGGAGGAGACTTCAACGGGTTAGGCACCATATTTACATCTTGACCACAATGTAACGTGGTACGTTGGCCTAGGGGTATGATTCTCGCTTTGGGGGGATTCGCGTTTGGTTTTTTGGAGAGTGCGGTTCTTTTTCTTTGCTCTCCTCGTCTTCTCGCTAAGCCTTAGTTTCGGTTCTTTTTCTAACATTTTGTTTGCTTAATTTAAAATTTACTAATTCGCGCAGTTTACTTTTCGTTTTTCGTGCCCTCCTGGGTTTTCTTCTGAAATCCAGGATGGATATTTTAAAGCGCTCCGTTTCTGTGGAGTGTGAAGTTAAAGAAGTTTCGCAGCAGGAAATATTGACGGCATGTATTTTGGATTACGGGCCTAATTCGGTTTCGTCGGTTGTTGCTACGGACGGTGGCTATTACGTCACCTTCTTTCGCCAGGATGACGCCGATCTTTGTCTGGATGCTGATCTTCAGGTGGGAGACAAGCGTTTTGATGTGTCTGCGATTGCGAGGAAGACAGTCATTGTTAATATCTTTGGCTTACCAGAATTTGTGAGTGATGAGGCTGTTAAAGAAAAATTGGAGAGCTTATTATGCGAGATTAAAGGGGAAATACTTTGGCGTAAAAATTATTACGACACTATAACTTTCAGGGGGGGGGGTTAGGGGAGTCGTGGAGATTGGAAGGGAGGGAAGATTCAAAAAGTTCCAATTGTAACCTTGAGAATCTGACCCACGCACTAAACTCGAGGGAAATTTAAATACTTATTTCCCCGTGCCGTATGTATCGAATTTATTTGTTCGGGATCCTTAGAGTCGGTATTGTCACTGAGTAGGTAAATGAAATCAACTTAATTATGCAAAATAGGAACTCTTTTATTTGAACTTGGTTTCACGGTTATTATTCTTATATATATATAAATCTTAAATAATTTATCTTACCTAATTTAAAGGAATTATCACCTCGCGGCTATGGTGGGCCTGGGGATTACGATAAATAAATATATATATAAAATAGAGTACTGTGGTTGGTAATATTAACTAAATAAATATAAATAAACTGGCTTTGATTAGCCTGACATAAATTAAAATAGTTTAACAATACCAATTTAAATATTAATTACGGATGTAGAAGATTTTGATAGACTAGATAGTCAAGGAGTGTGGCTGCTCTGACAGTTGAACAAAAGAATCAATCTACGGGGTTTCTGGTTTAACAAAAGGGGTGGCTTATAATCGTCTGCTAAACTCGCAGGAAATTAGGTCGGGACATAAGAGTTTCAGTTTATACAATACATTTAAACGAAATAAAGAAATTTATAAAGGAAATGTTCAAAAGTACTTATCGCTCTTCAAGTAACCTCCCAGGAAGGAGCCGCACATAACTTTTACACCAAAGTCATCGCGCACAACCACGAATTCGACCGAAATACCCGCACAAGTACCGTGCACTTTTAACCTTCACGTCGAATCGCGTCACCGAATGCCGTACACCACATTCTGATCATACTTGAAGAAACGATTAAAACAAAAGCTGGAGAAAAACTGAGTATTGAATAAAGCTGGCTTGGCTTTTTATACTAGATGATTAGATGACCCCTTATCTTATCGGGGGGGGGGGGGGTGTAAATAACCAAAAAGCTACGGGGCTGCCAGAATAGGCCAGAGAAATGAAATGAAACAAAAAACAATATGAGTGGTCCCTAGATGGCTATACTGCAGAAAAAACGATAAAAAGTAGAAAAATAACAAGATGATCACTCCCGAAAGTTAACGGGTCGTGATAAAATGACGAAGGTGTTTATTTTGGTCTCCGGTCGGTCAATTTTCGTCTTGCCGAATGCGTTAGTTCCTTACCGTACGGCTTAAAAATAAAGGACGTTCTTGGTCGGGAGACTTTTTACCGAGTTCGTCATAACTCCCAGAGTAAAGTTTGTAATGGGTGTCTTTCATCCAGCCACCTCTACAAGGAATGCCCATCTTTTATTTGTTTTCGATGTAAGAAGCAGGGCCATATGGCTCGGGTCTGCCCCACTCGGTTTACGATCATTGAGTCGAGGGAGACTGACGATGAAGCCAGTTCCGGAATTCTCGGTAATTATCGCTCTAACGATCATAATGTTCAGGATGTACATATGCCTAATGATACTGGTGCCGCCAAGGGTGGTGACGACGTGGAGAAAAATGAAGTAGCTCCTAGCGTGAAGGACTCGGGTAAACGAGTCCTGCCTTTTACTGGTGGGTCGGACGCTGAAAAACGACAACCTCCACCTAAGAAGACGAATGTAGTTTCCAAGGATCCGAAGACTAATTCTTCGGACACTCCCGCATCGAAGTCGCTTCCAAGTGTTGTTACCCCCATCCCCAACTCGCATCATGCCGCTAAGAATCGTAACAGTTAACGTCAACGGTCTTCGGAACCTAGACAAGATGAGGGAACTTCTTGTTTTTATAGGCGCGTACGACGTGGTTTTCCTACAGGAGACCCATTGGACGAATGAGCACGTGGGAGTTTTTCGGGACATTTTTCGTGGGCGTGTTTTTTGGGATAATGATCCAGTTACCACTTTTTGCGGCGTAGCGACATGTTTCCGTGCCGGCCTTGACATTATTCCTTCGCGGGTTTTTCGTAGTGGTTGCGGGCGTTTTTTATCTGTCTCCGCGCTCGTTGACGATTTACCTTTGGATTTTGCGAATATCTACGCGCCGAATGACGCATCGGCGCGAACAGCTTTTATGTCTACTGCGAAATTATGGTGCTCTATTTTACCTCGTCCGATTATTGCGGGCGATTTTAACGATGTTTTAAGCTATAATCTCGATCACCGCCCTGCTTCGAAGGCCCGCCCTGTTTGTCAGCCTTCGTCACTTAAATTGTGGTCGGTGGGACTGGATCTTCATGATCCCTGGCGGGCGTCTCACCAAGATCACTTTGATTACACGCGTTCGGGTTTCGTGTACGGGAACTTTGTAATGTCACGTATTGATTATATATTTACCCGCCCTACGGATGCCCATAATTGTTCACGATGTCTCATTTCGCCCATCTCTTTTTCCGATCATAAAGCCGTGTCTCTTGTTTTTGATCCTAGTGGGGTTCAACGCGGTCCTGGGGTTTGGGCATTTAATTCTACTTTACTGGAAGAGGATCGCTTTCGGAACGGCATCCAGCGTATTGTTAATCGGAGTCGCGACACTATAGAGTACCGCGAGAACATATTTGGCTGGTACGAGAACCTTAAAGTCACTATCAAGGACTACGCTATCTTCTATGGTAAAGTTCGCGCTCAGAAGTTACGGAATTCGCGGTCTGCTCTGATAGAGCGGATTTCGGGTCTCGTGGCGCGTTTCGCCAATGATCTGAGCTGCCTGTCGGAATTGTTAGTAGCGAAGCAGTCGCTGGCGGATTTCGATGCTGGGGTAATTCGGGGCCAGGTTCTTCGCGCGAAGGCAGATTTTCAAGAATTGGGAGAAAGACCTACGCGTTATTTTTTGCGTTTGGAGACCCACCGCCAGGGCATTAAGTCAATTGGTCGTTTGGTTTCTAGCTCTGGTGAGGTGTTACGTGACGGCGTTCTTATCCGTAACGAAATATTCGAGTTTTACAATGCCCTTTATACCAACGAGCCTATCTGCGAGGAACAGTGTCACCGTTTTACTGACCTAGTCCGTAACCGTGTTGATGCCGTTGATAGCTCTGCCCTTGAGCAACCGGTTGCTTGGGGGGAAATCGAACACGCCTTGGGTTCTATGAAGAACAATAAGAGTCCGGGTCTTGACGGTTTAACTGTGGAGTTTTGGCGCTTTTTTCTCCCTCTAATCAAAAACGAATATCTCGGTATTGTTCAAACTATCCGCGACCATGGGCACATTCCACCAATATGAAAGTTGGTCTAATAGTTCTTGTGTCGAAAGCTGGTGACTTGTCGCTTTTAAAAAATTGGCGTCCTATTACATTGTTAAACACGGACTATAAAATTTTATCCAAGGTTTTCGCGCTTCGGCTCGCTCGACTGTTACCAAATATTACGTCACCGACTCAGACGGGAGCGGTTCGCGGTCGGGACATTCTTTCACTACAAGGACTTTGTCGGATGTAACGGAGCTTCTGCGGATTCGTGGGGAAGGTGGTATTCTCGTACAGTTGGACCTCTTGAAAGCTTTCGATCGGGTGTCTTGGCCGTTTTTATTCACATTATTAGCCTCGATGGGGTTTGGCCCTTTCTTCTGCCGGTGGATTCAAGCTTTTATCGCGGGTTCCAAGGCCTGTGTCAAAATCAACGGTCATTTAACTCCTCTGTTCTCGTTGGGTCGCTCGGTTCGTCAATGTTGCCCACTCAGCCCATTGCTGTATATATTAGCTTCGGAACCATTGTTTAGCGCGGTGAATCGCCACGACACAATACCGGCACTCCGTCTCTCTGCTCATTCGCTTTTGCCGAAACTCTTTCAACATATGGATGACACTACTATCGTATCTACATCTGAGACTGCTATCCCTCCGATATGCGAAATTCTTTCGGATTTTGGTCGGGCTTCGGGTGCTAAATTAAACCCAGCGAAGTGTCAAGCGAAATGGCTTGGTCTTTATCACGGTCGGGATCTTCTCGTCTTGCGTGGTATAACTATCTCAAGTGCACCTTTGAAGATTCTCGGCATTTGGATTGACTATGACTATGCCAATTTACCTCAACTTCAGTGGGAAGAGCGGTACAGAAAGTTTTGTCGCGTCTTACGTTCTTGGAAGGGTCGTCCTCTATCTATCATTGGGAAAGTCTTAGTGGTTAACGTTTTGGCTGCGTCTACGCTTTGGCATATCTTAAAAGCGGTCGACATTTCTCGGTTTTGGCTCAGCCAATTTCAAGCCGCCATTTTATCATTTATTAGGGGAACCGGTCCTCACCTTGTCGCGTATGACACTCTCGTTCGGCCAACGTTTTTTGGGGGTTTCGGCCTCGTGGATATCCCAACAAAAGTCAAAGCTTTTCGCGTTCGCGAAATCCTTACTCTGTTTGAAGACGCTACTTCGGATTACTATCGGGACCTTTATTCAGTGATCCTTGACCACTATGGGGGCGATTTGCAACTTGGCATTCAAGTCTTCCGATTAACTATTGACTCGCGTCGTGCTGCCGGTCTTCCCGATCGGTACGTTTCAATGCTTCGCGCTTGGGATGATTATTCTCATCTCAGCGGATGGATTTTTCCCCCTCTCTCGGACTTTTTGGATGAACCACTCTTCCTGAATCCGCGATTGAGCTTGTCGCGATTCGGTCGTCTCGAATGTCAATACTTTTCTCGTGCTGGTTTCCGGACCATTCGTGATTTGTGTTACGAGTACGTTCCAGGTTTTTTAGCACAGCAAGCGATCATCGATGCTACCGAGGATTCGATAATCAGAATGTCGCAGTCCAAAACGATGGACCTCTATAAAGAACTTATCGCTGCTATTCCTCCTGCCTGGGCAACTAAGATTGCGCGGGGTGTGATGAAACCGCGCCGTTTTCCTGTCGCGCCTAATTTCGGGTTATCGGTTGTAAATGCCAATGGTGAAATGATCAAATTCGCTCTTTCGGTCAAGTTTATTTACGATACTTTCGCGACCGGTTTATCTACTGAGTCCAGCGGCGAGGAGCGTTGGCGTCGCTTTTTCGGTGGCCCTATCTGCCGTGTTCGTTGGAAATTCGTCCGTTCCAACTTTTTGGGCCCTTCCCTTTCTGCCACGAATCTTCGACTGATCCATCAGGGATTTCCAGTAAAATCACGTTTAGTGCACGGTCTCGTGGTCCCGGACTCTCGATGTCCCTTTTGTCAAACCGGCTCCGAAACTGTAGAACATCTTTTCGTGGAGTGTCCCGTGGTGTCGCAATGGTGGACTTGGTTGTTCTGTGCCGTCTTGGACCTTTCCCGGGACTTATTCGGTAGTCCTACAAAAACTCGAAACTCTTTTATAATTTTTGGCGAGATAACTACTGATTTAAAAAAACCTGTTATTTTTTGGAAAGTTGTAAATTTATTAAGTGCAATTTTTAAACGAGAAATTTGGATGTATCGTTGTCAATGTTCCTTTAATGAAACTGTATTTCAGGATGTCATATTTCTAAAAAAAGTCCACGCAATATTAAAAAGAGAATGTCGGAATAAGCAAAGAACACTAAATATGGATACTCCGTCTGACGTTATCATGAATAATCTATTAAATATAGTTTTTCGGTAATTGCAATATTTATCATTATAAATGTCGAAATTATTTATTTTTTAACGATAGAGACATTTCCTCTTTTATTTTCGTACCCGCTATGATCACATAAAATTGTTATATTTGTATTGAATCGTTTTAGACATGTGAATAAAGATTTTATAAAAAAAAACAATTCTTGCTTCGGGTGCGAGAGATCCCGGGTTCAAATCCCGGACGGACCCCGCAATGAATGTTTTTGCCGACCAGCTTTATGGAGTAGACTGCATAGGCGTAGGCACGATATTTACATCTTGAGCACTAGATAGCGTCTTCTGTTATTCTAGGGGTATGATTCTTGCTTCGGGTGCGAGAGGTCCCGGGTTCAAATCCCGGACGGACCCCGCGAAGAATGTTTTTGCCGACCAGATTTATGATTGAGACTTCAACGGGATTTGCACGATATTGAGATCGTCAGCACAGTATCACTTGGTCCGTTGGTCTTGGGGTATGGTTCTCGCTTAGGGTGCGAGAGGTCCCGGGTTCAAATCCCGGGCGGACCCCGCGATGAGTGTTTTTGCCGACCATTTTAATGGAGGAG
The DNA here is from genome assembly GCF_980474605.1 of Leiobunum rupestre. Lineage (NCBI taxonomy): Eukaryota > Metazoa > Arthropoda > Arachnida > Opiliones > Sclerosomatidae > Leiobunum > Leiobunum rupestre. The sequence continues at coordinate 14,581,753 of NC_143393.1, read as the reverse complement.
ACTTCAACGGGTTAGTCAACATATTTACATCTTAAGCACAACTAAACGTCGTTCGTTGGTCTAGGAGTATGATTCTCACTTTGGGGGGGGATGTCCCGGGTTCAAATCCCGGACGGACCCCGCGAAGAATGTTTTTGCCGACCAGTTTTATGGAGGAGACTTCAACGGGTTATGCACGATATTTAGATCTTGAGCACATAACAGCGTGGTCCGTTGGTCTAGGGGTATGATTCTTGCTTCGGGTGCGAGAGGTCCCGGGTTCAAATCCAAGACGGACCCTGCGATGAGTGTTTTTGCCGACCAGTTTTATGGAGGAAAGTTCAACGGGTTAGGTATGATATTTACATCTTGACCACAAAATAACGTGGTCCATTCGTCTAGGGGAATGATTCTCGCTTCGGGTGCGAGAGGTCCCGGGTTCAAATCCCGGACGAACCCCGCGATGAATGTTTTGCCGACCAGTTTTATGGAGGAGACTTCAACGGGTTATGCACGATATTTAGATCTTGAGCAC
>NC_143393.1:13371239-13373739 GCF_980474605.1 Leiobunum rupestre | reverse complement strand
TCACATATTGAGAGCAAAGTAACATGGCCCGTTGGTCTAGGGGTATGATTCTCGCTAAGGGTGCGAGAGGTCCCGGGTTCAAATCCTAGGCGGACCCCGCGGAAAATCTTTCTACCGATCAGATTTATGGAGGGGACTTCAACGGGTCATTCAAGATATTCACATATTGAGAGCAAAATAAAATGGTCCGTTGGTCGAGGGGTATGATTCTCGCTTTGGGTGCGAGAGGTCCCGGGTTCAAATCCCGGACGGACCCCGCGGAAAATCTTTCTAACGATCAGATTTATGGAGGGGACTTCAACGGGTTATTCAAGATATTCACATATTGAGAGCAAAGTAATATGGTCCGTTGGTCTAGGGGTATGATTCTCGCTTTGGGTGCGAGAGGTCCCGGGTTCAAATCCCGGACGGACCCAGCTGAAAATCTTTCTACGAACCAATTTTATGGAGAAGTTTTCAACGTTTGTGGCTACATATTCACATATTGACCGCAAAGTAACATGGTCCGTTGGTCTAGGGGTATGATTAACGCTTCGGGTGCGAGAGGTCCCGGGTTCAAATCCCGGACGAACCCCACGGAAAATCTTTCTACAAACCAGTTTTATGGAGAATCTTTCAACGGGTTAGGCTACATATTCACATATTGAGAGCAAAACAACATGGTCCGTTGGTCTAAGGGTATGATTCTCGCTTTGGGTGCGAGAGGTGCCAAGTTCAAATCCCGGACGAACCCCGCGGAAAATCTTTCTAACAATCAGATTTATGGAGGAGTCTTCAACGGGTTATTCAAGATATTCACATATTGTGAAAAAGGTAACATGGTCCGTTGGTCTAGGGGTATGATTCTCGCTTTAGGTGCGAGAGGTCCCGGGTTCAAATCCCGGACGGACTCCGCGGAAAATCTTTCTACCAATCAGGTTTATGGAGGAGATTTCAACGGGTTATTCAAGATATTCACATTTTGAGAGCAAAGTATCATGGTCCGTTGGTCTAGGGGTATGATTCTCGCTTTGGGTGCGAGAGGTCCCGCGTTCGAACCCCTGACGGACCCCGCGGAAAATCTTTCTAACAATCAGATTTATGGAGGAGACTTCAACTGGTTATTCAAAATATTCACATATTGTGAAAAACGTAACATGGTCCGTTGGTCTAGGGGTATGATTCTCGCTTAGGGTGCGAGAGGTCCCGGGTTCAAATCCCGGACGGACCCCGTGGAAAATCTTTCTACCAATCAGTTTTATGGAGAAGACTTCAACGGGTTAGGCTTCATATTCACATATTGAGAGCAAAACAACATGGTCCGTTGGTCTAAGGGTATGATTCTCGCTTGGGGTGCGAGAGGTCCCGCGTTCGAATCCCGGACGGACCCCGCGGAAAATCTTTCTAACAATCAGATTTATGGAGGAGACTTCAACTGGTTATTCAAAATATTCACATATTGTGAAAAACGTAACATGGTCCGTTGGTCTAGGGGTATGATTCTCGCTTAGGGTGCGAGAGGTCCCGGGTTAAAATCCCGGACGGACCCCGTGGAAAATCTTTCTACGAATCAGTTTTATGGAGGAGACTTCAACGGGAAATTCACATATTGAGAGCAAAGTAACATGGTCCGTTGGTCTAGGGGTATGATTCTCGCTTTGGGTGCGAGAGGTCTCGCGTTCAAATCCCGGACGGACTCCTCGGAAAATCTTTCTAACAATCAGATTTATGGAGGGGACTTCAACGGGTTATTCAAGATATTCACATATTGAGAGCAAAACAACATGGTCCGTTGGTCTAGGGGTATTATTCTCGCTTTGGGTGCGAGAGGTCCCGGGTTCAAATCCCGGACGGACCCCGCGGAAAATCTTTCTACCAATCAGTTTTATGGAGGAGACTTCAACGGGTTAGGCTTCATATTCACATATTGAGAGCAAACTAGCATGGTCCGTTGGTCTAGGGGTATGATTCTCGCTTTGGGTGCGAGAGGTCCCGGGTTCAAATCCTAGACGGACCCCGCGGAAAATCTTTCTACGAATTAGTTTTATGGAGGAGACTTCAACGGGATATTCACATATTGAGAGCAAAGTAACATGGTCCGTTGGTCTAGGGGTATTATTCTCGCTTTGGGTGCGAGAGGTCCCGGGTTCAAATCCCGGACGGACCCCGCGGAAAATCTTTCTACCGATCAGATTTATGGAGGGGACTTCAACGGGTTATTCAAGATATTCACATATTGGGAGCAAAGTAATATGGTCCGTTGGTCTAGGGGTATGATTCTCGCTAAGGGTGCGAGAGGTCCCGGGTTCAAATCCCGGACGGACCCCGCTGAAAATCTTTCTACGAACCAGTTTTATGGAGAAGTTTTCAACGTTTGTGGCTACATATTCACATATTGAGAGCAAAGTAACATGGTCCGTTGGTCTAGGGGTATGATTCTCGCTTTGGGTGCGAGTGGTCCCGGGTTCAAATCCCGGACGGACCCCGCGGAAAATCTTTCTACCAATCAGTTTTATGGAGG
>NC_143393.1:13353739-13366239 GCF_980474605.1 Leiobunum rupestre | reverse complement strand
TTTTTGCCGGTTTATTTTTACTATCTGTAATTATTCGTTAATTTTATTTAATAGTTGTTAATTTTTACTCTCGTTTTCCCTCCTGGGTGTTTCTACCCAGGATGGATGCTTTCAAGCGGTCGGTTTTTATTGATTTTAAACGTAATCTACCAAGTTTCGAAGTTGTTTCTACCGCGGTTACTGCGAACTTTGGCCTGGACTGTGCTTCTTCCCTCGTTGCTTGTGATGAAGGTGGTTATATTCTTACCTTGAAGAATTTAGCCGATGTTGTTGGTGTAATCGATTCTGGGTTGGATATTGGTGGTGAGCTCTACGAAATATCAAGTGTTTCTGCGAAGACGGTGACTGCCGCTTTTCATGATCTGCCGGAATACGTGACTGATGACGCTGTTCTCTCTAAGCTAACGTCGCTTGGCTGCGAAATTAAGGGTCAGATAGTTTGGCATAAAAAATTATCATTTTATTGTGGAGTACGTACTGTTCGGGTTACTTTACCCGAGGGGCTTTCTTCGTTGCCTTACCGCTTACGGATCGCCAATGCTGTTGGTCGGGAGAAGTTTTACGCTGTGAAACACGATTCCCAAATAAAGGTGTGTAATAAGTGTTATGCTACCGATCACGTATATCGTCAGTGTCCGGAGTTCAAGTGCTTCAAGTGTCAGAAGCAGGGTCATGTCATTCGCGAGTGTCCACTATGGCCCAGAATGGGGTCCCGTGATTCTGCAGCGGTGTCCGTCGGCGTTGGAGATGCTGCAATGGAAGTAGTCGATCCTCCCTCCGGTTCTATTCCGCCAGTTTTCCCGGTCCTCGGTGGCGGGGTTGTTTCAACAGTCGTCAGTGCTGGTCTCAAGTCTGATCCGCGTCGGAGTGCTAAGCATTCGTTGTCGTCCAGCGACGGTGATTCCGGCAAGACTTCGTCTTCTTACACTCGTCCTGCTGCGAAAACTCAGAAGGTTCCCATTTCCTCTTTGGTTCCTTTTGAGGGTGGGCGCCGGCCAGATTGGTGGCCTAAGGAAGTTGTTTGGCCTCCGTCTTCCCAGAATGAATTTCATGCTCGCTATTGTCGCTATCAGGGGCAGCCAGTTACCAGTCCTCTGTATTGGGACTTTGTGATCCCGGATGATTACGGTTTTAAGGTATAAGTCACGGAATTATGATGGTCACTTCTCTGAATGTATTGCAGCGTTTTCTTTGTTATGTCGGGTATCATTCTTTGCTACCTATTTTCAATAGGGGGTTTTTTTTTATTATGTATCTCATTTACATGCTGTTCGATGTTTATTTTTGTCTATTTTGTTAATTATTACTAACAACATAATGCAATGAATTATCGTATACGATTTGTTTCTATTATTTCTTTGGTGTGTCGTAGGATACTATTTTTTATTCGATGTTAACTCTTCATTATCTTTCTTTGTATTCCAGTTGCTTTTTTTCGGACTGATTTGTCATTTATTACTCAGGCATTTTCTTTTTATATAATCTGTCGATTGTTGTATCTCGCTTCCTTGTAAAATACACGCGTATTGTATTTTTTAAAGACATAATTAAAAAAAAAAAAAAAAAAAAAAAAAAATAAAATTCTCGCTTTGGGTGGGAGAGGTCCCGGGTTCAAATCCAAGACGGACCCCGCGGAAAATCTTTCTACCGATCAGATTTATGGAGGGGACTTCAACGGGTTATTCAAGATATTCAAATATTGAGAGCAAATTAACATGGTCCGTTGGTCTAGGGGTATGATTCTCGCTTTGGGTGCGAGAGGTCCCGGGTTCAAATCCTAGACAGACCCCGCGGAAAATCTTTCTACGAATCAGTTTTATGGAGGAGACTTCAACGGGATATTCACATATTGACAGCGAAGTAACATGGTGCGTTGGTCTAGGGGTATGATTCTCGCTTCGGGTGCGAGAGGTCCCGGGTTCAAATCCCGGACGGACCCCGCGGAAGATCTTTCTTCAAACCAGTTTTATGGAGAAGTTTTCAACGGGTTAGGCTACATATTCACATATTGAGAGCAAAACAACATGGTCCGTTGGTCTAAGGGTATGATTCTCGATTTGAGTGCGAGAGGTCCCAAGTTCAAATCCCGGACGAACCCCGCGGAAAATCTTTCTACGAATCAGTTTTATGAAGGAGACTTCAACGGGATATTTACATATTGAGGGCAAAGTAACGTGGTCCGTTGGTCTCGGGGTATGATTCTCGCTTTGGGTGCGAGAGGTCCCGGGTTAAAATCCCGGACGGACCCCGCGGAAAATCTTTCTACGAATCAGTTTTATGAAGGAGACTTCAACGGGATATTTACATATTGAGGGCTAAGTAACGTGGTCCGTTGGTCTCGGGGTATGATTCTCGCTTTGGGTGCGAGAGGTCCCGGGTTAAAATCCCGGACGGACCCCGCGGAAAATCTTTCTACCGATCAGTTATATGGAGGAGACTTCAACGGGTTATTCAAGATATTCACATATTGTGAAAAAGGTAACATGGGCCGTTGGTCTAGGGGTATGATTCTCGCTTTGGGTGCGAGAGGTCCCGGGTTCAAATCCCGGACGGACCCCGCGGAAAATCTTTCTACAAATCAGTTTTATGGATAAGTTTTCAACGGGATAGGCTACATATTCACATATTGAGAGCAAATAACATGGTCCGTTGGTCTAGGGGTATGATTCTCGCTTAGGGTGCGAGAGGTCCCGGGTTCAAATCCCGGACGGACCCCGCGGAAAATCTTTCTACGAATCAGTTTTATGGAGGAGACTTCAACGGGTTATTCAAGATATTCACATATTGTGAAAAAAGTAACATGGTCCGTTGGTCTAGGGGTATGATTCTCGTTTAGGGTGCGAGAGGTCCCGGGTTCAAATCCTAGACGGACCACGCGGAAAATCTTTCTACCGATCAGATTTATGGAGGGGACTTCAACGGGTTATTCAAGATATTCACATATTGAGAGCAAAGTAATATGGTCCGTTGGTCTAGGGGTATGATTCTCGCTTTGGGTGCGAGAGGTCCCGGGTTCAAATCCCGGACGGACCCAGCTGAAAATCTTTCTACTAACCAATTTTATGGAGAAGTTTTCAACGTTTGTGGCTACATATTCACATATTGACCGCAACGTAATATGGTCCGTTGGTCTAGGGGTATGATTATCGCTTCGGGTGCGAGAGGTCCCGGGTTCGAATCCCGGACGGACCCCACGGAAAATCTTTCTACAAACCAGTTTTATGGAGAAGTTTTCAACGGTTTAGGCTACATATTCACATATTGAGAGCAAGGTAACATGGTCCGTTGGTCTAGGGGTATGATTCTCGCTTTGGGTGCGAGAGGTCCCGGGTTTAAATCCCGGACGGACCCCGCGGAAAATCTTTCTACCGATCAGTTTTATGGAGGAGACTTCAAAGGGTTATTCAAGATATTCACATATTGTGAAAAAGGTAACATGGTCCGTTGGTCTAGGGGTATGATTCTCGCTTTAGGTGCGAGAGGTCCCGGGTTCAAATCCCGGACGGACTCCGCGGAAAATCTTTCTACCAATCAGGTTTATGGAGGAGACTTCAACGGGTTATTCAAGATATTCACATTTTGAGAGCAAAGTATCATGGTCCGTTGGTCTAGGGGTATGATTCTCGCTTTGGGTGCGAGAGGTCCCGCGTTCGAACCCCTGACGGACCCCGCGGAAAATCTTTCTAACAATCAGATTTATGGAGGAGACTTCAACTGGTTATTCAAAATATTCACATATTGTGAAAAACGTAACATGGTCCGTTGGTCTAGGGGTATGATTCTCGCTTTGGGTGCGAGAGGTCCCGGGTTCAAATCCCGGACGGACTCCGCGGAAAATCTTTCTACCAATCAGGTTTATGGAGGAGACTTCAACGGGTTATTCAAGATATTCACATTTTGAGAGCAAAGTATCATGGTCCGTTGGTCTAGGGGTATGATTATCGCTTTGGGTGCGAGAGGTCCCGCGTTCGAACCCCGGACGGACCCCGCGGAAAATCTTTCTAACAATCAGATTTATGGAGGAGACTTCAACTGGTTATTCAAAATATTCACATATTGTGAAAAACGTAACATGGTCCGTTGGTCTAGGGGTATGATTCTCGCTTAGGGTGCGAGAGGTCCCGGGTTCAAATCCCAGACGGACCCCGTGGAAAATCTTTCTACCAATCAGTTTTATGGAGAAGACTTCAACGGGTTAGGCTTCATATTCACATATTGAGAGCAAAACAACATGGTCCGTTGGTCTAAGGGTATGATTCTCGCTTTGGGTGCGAGAGGTCCCGGGTTAAAATCCCGGACGGACCCCTCGGAAAATCTTTCTAACAATCAGATTTATGGAGGGGACTTCAACGGGTTATTCAAGATATTCACATATTGAGAGCAAAGTAATATGGTCCGTTGGTCTAGGGGTATGATTCTCGCTTTGGGTGCGAGAGGTCCCGGGTTCAAATCCCGGACGGACCCAGCTGAAAATCTTTCTACGAATCAGTTTTTATGGAGGAGTCTTGGACGGGTTAGGCTTCATATTCACATATTGAGAGCAAAGTTACATGGTCCGTTTGTCTAGGGGTATGATTCTCGCCTCGGGTGCGAGAGGTCCCGGGTTCAATGCCCGGACGGACCCCGCGGAAGATCTTTCTTCAAACCAGTTTTATGGAGAAGTTTTCAACGGGTTAGGCTACATATTCACATATTGAGAGCAAAGTAACGTGGTCCGTTGGTCTAGGGGTATGATTCTCGCTTTGGGTGCGAGAGATCCAGGGTTCAAAACCCGGACGGACCCCGCGGAAAATCTTTCTACCGATCAGATTTATTGGGGGGACTTCAACGGGTTATTCAAGATATTCACAGATTGAGAGCAAAGTAATATGGTCCGTTGGTCTAGGGGTATGATTCTCGCTTAGGGTGCGAGAGGTCCCGGGTTCAAATCCCGGACGGACCCAGCTGAAAATCTTTCTACGAACCAGTTTTATGGAGAAGTTTTCAACGTTTGTGGCTACATATTCACATATTGACCGCAAAGTAACATGGTCCGTTGGTCTAGGGGTATGATTAACGCTTCGGGTGCGAGAGGTCCCGGGTTCAAATCCCGGACGAACCCCACGGAAAATCTTTCTACAAACCAGTTTTATGGAGAATCTTTCAACGGGTTAGGCTACATATTCACATATTGAGAGCAAAACAACATGGTCCGTTGGTCTAAGGGTATGATTCTCGCTTTGGGTGCGAGAGGTGCCAAGTTCAAATCCCGGACGAACCCCGCGGAAAATCTTTCTAACAATCAGATTTATGGAGGAGTCTTCAACGGGTTAGGCTACATATTCACATATTGAGAGCAAACTAACATGGTCCGTTGGTCTAGGGGTATGATTCTCGCTTCGGGTGCAAGAAATCCAGGTTTCAAATCCCGGACGGACCCCGCGGAAGATCTTTCTTCGAACCAGTTTTATGGAGAAGTTTTCAACGTTTGTGGCTACATATTCACATATTGAGAGCAAAGTAATATGGCCCGTTGGTCTAGGGGTATGATTCTCGCTAAGGGTGCGAGAGGTCCCGGGTTCAAATCCTAGGCGGACCCCGCGGAAAATCTTTCTACCGATCAGATTTATGGAGGGGACTTCAACGGCTTATTCAAGATATTCACATATTGAGAGCAAAGTAATATGGTCCGTTGGTCTAGGGGTATGATTCTCGCTTTGGGTGCGAGAGGTCCCGGGTTCAAATCCCGGACGGACCCCGCGGAAAATCTTTCTACCGATCAGATTTATGGAGGGGACTTCAACGGGTTATTCAAGATATTCACATATTGAGAGCAAAGTAATATGGTCCGTTGGTCTAGGGGTATGATTCTCGCTTTGGGTGCGAGAGGTCCCGGGTTCAAGTCCCGGACGGACCCAGCTGATAATCTTTCTACGAACCAATTTTATGGAGAAGTTTTCAACGTTTTTGGCTACATATTCACATATTGACCGCAAAGAAACATGGTCCGTTGGTCTAGGGGTATGATTATCGCTTCGGGTGCGAGAGGTCCCGGGTTCAAATCCCGGACGGACCCCACGGAAAATCTTTCTACAAACCAGTTTTATGGAGAAGTTTTCAACGGTTTAGGCTACATATTCACATATTGAGAGCAAGGTAACATGGTCCGTTGGTCTAGGGGTATGATTCTCGCTTTGGGTGCGAGAGGTCCCGGGTTTAAATCCCGGACGGACCCCTCGGAAAATCTTTCTAACAATCAGATTTATGGAGGATACTTCAACGGGTTATTCAAGATATTCACATATTGAGAGCAAAGTAATATGGTCCGTTGGTCTAGGGGTATGATTCTCGCTTTGGGTGCGAGAGGTCCCGGGTTCAAATCCCGGACGGACCCAGCTGAAAATCTTTCTACGAATCAGTTTTTATGGAGGAGGCTTCAACGGGTTAGGCTTCATATTCACATATTGAGAGCAAAGTTACCTGGTCCGTTGGTCTAGGGGTATGATTCTCGCTTCGGGTGCAAGAAGTCCAGGTTTCAAATCCCGGACGGACCCCGCGGAAGATCTTTCTTCGAACCAGTTTTATAGAGAAGTTTTCAACGTTTGTGGCTACATATTCACATATTGAGAGCAAAGTAACATGGCCCGTTGGTCTAGGGGTATGATTCTCGCTAAGGGTGCGAGAGGTCCCGGGTTCAAATCCTAGGCGGACCCCGCGGAAAACCTTTCTACCGATCAGATTTATGGAGGGGACTTCAACGGGTCATTCAAGATATTCACATATTGAGAGCAAAATAAAATGGTCCGTTGGTCGAGGGGTATGATTCTCGCTTTGGGTGCGAGAGGTCCCGGGTTCAAATCCCGGACGGACCCCGCGGAAAATCTTTCTAACGATCAGATTTATGGAGGGGACTTCAACGGGTTATTCAAGATATTCACATATTGAGAGCAAAGTAATATGGTCCGTTGGTCTAGGGTTTATGATTCTCGCTTTGGGTGCGAGAGGTCCCGGGTTCAAATCCCGGACGGATCCAGCTGAAAATCTTTCTACGAACCAATTTTATGGAGAAGTTTTCAACGTTTGTGGCTACATATTCACATATTGACCGCAAAGTAACATGGTCCGTTGGTCTAGGGGTATGATTATCGCTTCGGGTGCGAGAGGTCCCGGGTTCAAATCCCGGACGGACCCCACGGAAAATCTTTCTACAAACCAGTTTTATGGAGAAGTTTTCAACGGTTTAGGCTACATATTCACATATCGAGAGCAAGGTAACATGGTCCGTTGGTCTAGGGGTATGATTCTCGCTTTGGGTGCGAGAGGTCCCGGGTTTAAATCCCGGACGGACCCCGCGGAAAATCTTTCTACCGACCAGTTTTATGGAGGAGACTTCAACGGGTTATTCAAGATATTCACATATTGTGAAAAAGGTAACATGGTCCGTTGGTCTAGGGGTATGATTCTCGCTTTGGGTGCGAGAGGTCCCGGGTTCAAATCCCGGAAGGACCCCGCGGAAAATCTTTCTACCAATCAGGTTTATGGAGGAGACTTCAACGGGTTATTCAAGATATTCACATTTTGAGAGCACAGTATCATGGTCCGTTGGTCTAGGGGTATGATTCTCGCTTTGGGTGCGAGAGGTCCCGCGTTCGAACCCCGGACGGACCCCGTGGAAAATCTTTCTAACAATCAGATTTATGGAGGAGACTTCAACTGGTTATTCAAGATATTCACATATTGAGAGCAAAGTAATATGGTCCGTTGGTCTAGGGGTATGATTCTCGCTTTGGGTGCGAGAGGTCCCGGGTTCAAATCCCGGACGGACCCAGCTGAAAATCTTTCTACGAACCAATTTTATGGAGAAGTTTTCAACGTTTGTGGCTACATATTCACATATTGATCGCAAAGTAACATGGTCCGTTGGTCTAGGGGTATGATTATCGCTTCGGGTGCGAGAGGTCCCGGGTTCAAATCCCGGACGGACCCCACGGAAAATCTTTCTACAAACCAGTTTTATGGAGAAGTTTTCAACGGTTTAGGCTACATATTCACATATTGAGAGCAAGGTAACATGGTCCGTTGGTCTAGGGGTATGATTCTCGCTTTGGGTGCGAGAGGTCCCGGGTTTAAATCCCGGACGGACCCCGCGGTAAATCTTTCTACCGATCAGTTTTATGGAGGATACTTCAACGGGTTATTCAAGATATTCACATATTGTGAAAAAGGTAACATGGTCCGTTGGTCTAAGGGTATGATTCTCGCTTTGGGTGCGAGAGGTCCCGGGTTAAAATCCCGGACGGACCCCTCGGAAAATCTTTCTAACAATCAGATTTATGGAGGGGATTTCAACGGGTTATTCAAGATATTCACATATTGAGAGCAAAGTAATATGGTCCGTTGGTCTAGGGGTATGATTCTCGCTTTGGGTGCGAGAGGTCCCGGGTTAAAATCCCGGACGGACCCAGCTGAAAATCTTTCTACGAATCAGTTTTTATGGAGGAGTCTTCAACGGGTTAGGCTTCATATTCACATATTGAGAGCAAAGTTACCTGGTCCGTTGGTCTAGGGGTATGATTCTCGCTTCGGGTGCAAGAAGTCCAGGTTTCAAATCCCGGACGGACCCCGCGGAAGATCTTTCTTCGAACCAGTTTTATAGAGAAGTTTTCAACGTTTGTGGCTACATATTCACATATTGAGAGCAAAGTAACATGGCCCGTTGGTCTAGGGGTATGATTCTCGCTAAGGGTGCGAGAGGTCCCGGGTTCAAATCCTAGGCGGACCCCGCGGAAAATCTTTCTACCGATCAGATTTATGGAGGGGACTTCAACGGGTCATTCAAGATATTCACATATTGAGAGCAAAGTAATATGGTCCGTTGGTCTAGGGGTATGATTCTCGCTTTGGGTGCGAGAGGTCCCGGGCTCAAATCCCGGACGGACCCCGCGGAAAATCTTTCTAACGATCAGATTTATGGAGGGGACTTCAACGGGTTATTCAAGATATTCACATATTGAGAGCAAAGTAATATGGTCCGTTGGTCTAGGGCTATGATTCTCGCTTTGGGTGCAAGAGGTCCCGGGTTCAAATCCCGGACGGACCCAGCTGAAAATCTTTCTACGAACCAATTTTATGGAGAAGTTTTCAACGTTTGTGGCTACATATTCACATATTGACCGCAAAGTAACATGGTCCGTTGGTCGAGGGGTATGATTATCGCTTCGGGTGCGAGAGGTCCCGGGTTCAAATCCCGGACGGACCCCACGGAAAATCTTTCTACAAACCAGTTTTATGGAGAAGTTTTCAACGGTTTAGGCTACATATTCACATATCGAGAGCAAGGTAACATGGTCCGTTGGTCTAGGGGTATGATTCTCGCTTTGGGTGCGAGAGGTCCCGCGTTCGAACCCCGGACGGACCCCGTGGAAAATCTTTCTAACAATCAGATTTATGGAGGAGACTTCAACTGGTTATTCAAAATATTCACATATTGTGAAAACGTAACATGGTCCGTTGGTCTAGGGGTATGATTCTCGCTTAGGGTGCGAGAGGTCCCGGGTTCAAATCCCGGACGGACCCCGTGGAAAATCTTTCTACCAATCAGTTTTATGGAGAAGACTTCAACGGGTTAGGCTTCATATTCACATATTGAGAGCAAAACAACATGGTCCGTTGGTCTAAGGGTATGATTCTCGCTTTGGGTGCGAGAGGTCCCGGGTAAAAATCCCGGACGGACCCCTCGGAAAATCTTTCTAACAATCAGATTTATGGAGGGGACTTCAACGGGTTATTCAAGATATTCACATATTGAGAGCAAAGTAATATGGTCCGTTGGTCTAGGGGTATGATTCTCGCTTTGGGTGCGAGAGGTCCCGGGTTCAAATCCCGGACGGACCCAGCTGAAAATCTTTCTACGAATCAGTTTTTATGGAGGAGTCTTCAACGGCTTAGGCTTCATATTCACATATTGAGAGCAAAGTTACCTGGTCCGTTGGTCTAGGCGTATGATTATCGCTTCGGGTGCGAGAGGTCCCGGGTTCAAATCCCGGACGGACCCCACGGAAAATCTTTCTACAAACCAGTTTTATGGAGAAGTTTTCAACGGTTTAGGCTACATATTCACATATTGAGAGCAAAGTAACATGGTCCGTTGGTCTAGGGGTATGATTCTCGCTTTGGGTGCGAGAGGTCCCGGGTTTAAATCCCGGACGAACACCGCGGAAAATCTTTCTACCGATCAGTTTTATGGAGGAGACTTCAACGGGTTATTCAAGATATTCACATATTGTGAAATAGGCAACATGGTCCGTTGGTCTAGGGGTATGATTCTCGTTTTGGGTGCGAGAGGTTCCGGGTTCAAATCCCGGACGGACCCCGCGGAAAATCTTTCTACGAATCAGTTTTATGGAGGAGACTTCAACGGGATATTCACACATTGAGAGTAAAGAAACCTGGTCCGTTGGTCTCGGGGTATGATTCTCGCTTTGGGTGCGAGAGGTCTCGCGTTCAAATCCCGGACGGACCCCTCGGAAAATCTTTCTAACAAATAGATTTATGGAGGAGTCTTCAACGGGTTAGGCTACATATTCACATATTGAGAGCAAACTAACATGGTCCGTTGGTCTGGGGTATGATTATCGCTTTGGGTGGGAGAGGTCCCGGGTTCAAATCCTAGACGGACCCCGCGGAAAATCTTTCTACCGATCAGATTTATGGAGGGGACTTCAACGGGTTATTCAAGATATTCACATATTGTGAAAATGGTAACATGGTTTGTTGGTCTAGGGGTATGATTCTCGCTTTGGGTGCGAGAGGTCCCGGGTTCAAATCCCGGAAGGACCCCGCGGAAAATCTTTCTACCAATCAGGTTTATGGAGGAGACTTCAACGGGTTATTCAAGATATTCACATTTTGAGAGCAAAGTAATATGGTCCGTTGGTCTAGGGCTATGATTCTCGCTTTGGGTGCAAGAGGTCCCGGGTTCAAATCCCGGACGGACCCAGCTGAAAATCTTTCTACGAACCAATTTTATGGAGAAGTTTTCAACGTTTGTGGCTACATATTCACATATTGACCGCAAAGTAACATGGTCCGTTGGTCTAGGGGTATGATTATCGCTTCGGGTGCGAGAGGTCCCGGGTTCAAATCCCGGACGGACCCCACGGAAAATCTTTCTACAAACCAGTTTTATGGAGAAGTTTTCAACGGTTTAGGCTACATATTCACATATCGAGAGCAAGGTAACATGGTCCGTTGGTCTAGGGGTATGATTCTCGCTTTGGGTGCGAGAGGTCCCGGGTTTAAATCCCGGACGGACCCCGCGGAAAATCTTTCTACCGACCAGTTTTATGGAGGAGACTTCAACGGGTTATTCAAGATATTCACATATTGTGAAAAAGGTAACATGGTCCGTTGGTCTAGGGGTATGATTCTCGCTTTGGGTGCGAGAGGTCCCGGGTTCAAATCCCGGAAGGACCCCGCGGAAAATCTTTCTACCAATCAGGTTTATGGAGGAGACTTCAACGGGTTATTCAAGATATTCACATTTTGAGAGCAAAGTATCATGGTCCGTTGGTCTAGGGGTATGATTCTCGCTTTGGGTGCGAGAGGTCCCGCGTTCGAACCCCGGACGGACCCCGTGGAAAATCTTTCTAACAATCAGATTTATGGAGGAGACTTCAACTGGTTATTCAAAATATTCACATATTGTGAAAACGTAACATGGTCCGTTGGTCTAGGGGTATGATTCTCGCTTAGGGTGCGAGAGGTCCCGGGTTCAAATCCCGGACGGACCCCGTGGAAAATCTTTCTACCAATCAGTTTTATGGAGAAGACTTCAACGGGTTAGGCTTCATATTCACATATTGAGAGCAAAACAACATGGTCCGTTGGTCTAAGGGTATGATTCTCGCTTTGGGTGCGAGAGGTCCCGGGTAAAAATCCCGGACGGACCCCTCGGAAAATCTTTCTAACAATCAGATTTATGGAGGGGACTTCAACGGGTTATTCAAGATATTCACATATTGAGAGCAAAGTAATATGGTCCGTTGGTCTAGGGGTATGATTCTCGCTTTGGGTGCGAGAGGTCCCGGGTTCAAATCCCGGACGGACCCAGCTGAAAATCTTTCTACGAATCAGTTTTTATGGAGGAGTCTTCAACGGCTTAGGCTTCATATTCACATATTGAGAGCAAAGTTACCTGGTCCGTTGGTCTAGGGGTATGATTCTCGCTTCGGGTGCAAGAAGTCCAGGTTTCAAATCCCGGACGGACCCCGCGGAAGATCTTTCTTCGAACCAGTTTTATAGAGAAGTTTTCAACGTTTGTGGCTACATATTCACATATTGAGAGCAAAGTAACATGGCCCGTTGGTCTAGGGGTATGATTCTCGCTTTGGGTGCGAGAGATCCAGGGTTCAAAACCCGGACGGACCCCGCGGAAAATCTTTCTACCGATCAGATTTATGGAGGGGACTTCAACGGGTTATTTAAGATATTCACATATTGAGAGCAAAGTAATATGGTCC
>NC_143393.1:13331239-13333739 GCF_980474605.1 Leiobunum rupestre | reverse complement strand
CAAAGTAACATGGTCCGTTGGTCTAGGGGTATGATTATCGCTTCGGGTGCGAGAGGTCCCGGGTTCAAATCCCGGACGGACCCCACGGAAAATCTTTCTACAAACCAGTTTTATGGAGAAGTTTTCAACGGTTTAGGCTACATATTCACATATTGAGAGCAAGGTAACATGGTCCGTTGGTCTAGGGGTATGATTCTCGCTTTGGGTGCGAGAGGTCCCGGGTTTAAATCCCGGACGGACCCCGCGGTAAATCTTTCTACCGATCAGTTTTATGGAGGATACTTCAACGGGTTATTCAAGATATTCACATATTGTGAAAAAGGTAACATGGTCCGTTGGTCTAAGGGTATGATTCTCGCTTTGGGTGCGAGAGGTCCCGGGTTAAAATCCCGGACGGACCCCTCGGAAAATCTTTCTAACAATCAGATTTATGGAGGGGACTTCAACGGGTTATTCAAGATATTCACATATTGAGATCAAAGTAATATGGTCCGTTGGTCTAGGGGTATGATTCTCGCTTTGGGTGCGAGAGGTCCCGGGTTCAAATCCCGGACGGACCCAGCTGAAAATCTTTCTACGAATCAGTTTTTATGGAGGAGGCTTCAACGGGTTAGGCTTCATATTCACATATTGAGAGCAAAGTTACCTGGTCCGTTGGTCTAGGGGTATGATTCTCGCTTCGGGTGCAAGAAATCCAGGTTTCAAATCCCGGACGGACCCCGCGGAAGATCTTTCTTCGAACCAGTTTTATAGAGAAGTTTTCAACGTTTGTGGCTACATATTCACATATTGAGAGCAAAGTAACATGGCCCGTTGGTCTAGGGGTATGATTCTCGCTAAGGGTGCGAGAGGTCCCGGGTTCAAATCCTAGGCGGACCCCGCGGAAAATCTTTCTACCGATCAGATTTATGGAGGGGACTTCAACGGGTCATTCAAGATATTCACATATTGAGAGCAAAATAAAATGGTCCGTTGGTCGAGGGGTATGATTCTCGCTTCGGGTGCGAGAGGTCCCGGGTTCAAATCCCGGACGGACCCCGCGGAAAATCTTTCTAACGATCAGATTTATGGAGGGGACTTCAACGGGTTATTCAAGATATTCACATATTGAGAGCAAAGTAATATGGTCCGTTGGTCTAGGGTTTATGATTCTCGCTTTGGGTGCGAGAGGTCCCGGGTTCAAATCCCGGACGGACCCAGCTGAAAATCTTTCTACGAACCAATTTTATGGAGAAGTTTTCAACGTTTGTGGCTACATATTCACATATTGACCGCAAAGTAACATGGGCCGTTGGTCTAGGGGTATGATTATCGCTTCGGGTGCGAGAGGTCCCGGGTTCAAATCCCGGACGGACCCCACGGAAAATCTTTCTACAAACCAGTTTTATGGAGAAGTTTTCAACGGTTTAGGCTACATATTCACATATCGAGAGCAAGGTAACATGGTCCGTTGGTCTAGGGGTATGATTCTCGCTTTGGGTGCGAGAGGTCCCGGGTTTAAATCCCGGACGTACCCCGCGGAAAATCTTTCTACCGACCAGTTTTATGGAGGAGACTTCAACGGGTTATTCAAGATATTCACATATTGTGAAAAAGGTAACATGGTCCGTTGGTCTAGGGGTATGATTCTCGCTTTGGGTGCGAGAGGTCCCGGGTTCAAATCCCGGAAGGACCCCGCGGAAAATCTTTCTACCAATCAGGTTTATGGAGGAGACTTCAACGGGTTATTCAAGATATTCACATTTTGAGAGCAAAGTATCATGGTCCGTTGGTCTAGGGGTATGATTCTCGCTTTGGGTGCGAGAGGTCCCGCGTTCGAACCCCGGACGGACCCCGTGGAAAATCTTTCTAACAATCAGATTTATGGAGGAGACTTCAACTGGTTATTCAAGATATTCACATATTGAGAGCAAAGTAATATGGTCCGTTGGTCTAGGGGTATGATTCTCGCTTTGGGTGCGAGAGGTCCCGGGTTCAAATCCCGGACGGACCCAGCTGAAAATCTTTCTACGAACCAATTTTATGGAGAAGTTTTCAACGTTTGTGGCTACATATTCACATATTGATCGCAAAGTAACATGGTCCGTTGGTCTAGGGGTATGATTATCGCTTCGGGTGCGAGAGGTCCCGGGTTCAAATCCCGGACGGACCCCACGGAAAATCTTTCTACAAACCAGTTTTATGGAGAAGTTTTCAACGGTTTAGGCTACATATTCACATATTGAGAGCAAGGTAACATGGTCCGTTGGTCTAGGGGTATGATTCTCGCTTTGGGTGCGAGAGGTCCCGGGTTCAAATCCCGGACGGACCCCGCGGAAAATCTTTCTAACGATCAGATTTATGGAGGGGACTTCAACGGGTTATTCAAGATATTAACATATTGAGAGCAAAGTAATATGGTCCGTTGGTCTAGGGGTATGATTCTCGCTTTGGGTGCGAGAGGTCCCGGGTTCAAATCCCGGACGGACCCAGCTGAAAATCTTTCTACGAACCAATTTTA
>NC_143393.1:13326239-13328739 GCF_980474605.1 Leiobunum rupestre | reverse complement strand
ATCCCGGACGAACCCGCGGAAAATCTTCCTACAAATCAGTTTTATGAAGGAGACTTCAACGGGATATTTACATATTGAGGGCAAAGTAACGTGGTCCGTTGGTCTCGGGGTATGATTCTCGCTTTGGGTGCGAGTGGTCCCGGGTTAAAATCCCGGACGGACCCCGCGGAAAATCTTTCTACGAATCAGTTTTATGGAGGAGACTTCAACGGAATATTCACATATTGACCGCAAAGTAACATGGTCCGTTTGTCTAGGGGTATGATTATTGCTTCGGGTGCGAGAGGTCCCGGGTTAAAATCCCGGACGGACCCCGCGGAAAATCTTTCAACGAATCAGTTTTATGGAGGAGACTTCAACGGAATATTCACATATTGGGAGCAAAGTAATATGGTCCGTTGGTCTAGGGGTATGATTCTCGCTTTGGGTGCGAGAGGTCCCGGGTTCAAATCCCGGACGGACCCAGCTGAAAATCTTTCTACCAATCAGTTTTTATGGAGGAGTCTTCAACGGGTTAGGCTACATATTCACATATTGAGAGCATTGTAACACGGTCCGTTGGTCTAGGGGTATGATTCTCGCTTTGGGTGCGAGAGGTCCCGGGTTCAAATCCCGGACGGACCCCGCGGGAAATCTTTCTAACAATCAGATTTATGGAGGAGGCTTCAACGGATTGGGCTACATATTCACATATTGAGAGCACACTAACATGGTCCGTTGGTCTAGGGGTTTGATTCTCGCTTTGGGTGCGAAAGGTCCCGGGTTCAAATCCCGGACGGACCTTGCGGAAGATCTTTCTACAAACCAGTTTTATGGAGAAGTTTTCAACGTGTTAAGCTACATATTCACATATTGAGAGCAAAGTAACATGGTCCGTTGGTCTAGGGGTATGATTCTCGCTTTGGGTGCGAGAGGTCCCGGGTTTAAATCCCGGACGAACACCGCGGAAAATCTTTCTACCGATCAGTTTTATGGAGGAGACTTCAACGGGTTATTCAAGATATTCACATATTGTGAAAAAGGCAACATGGTCCGTTGGTCTAGGGGTATGATTCTCGCTTTGGGTGCGAGAGGTTCCGGGTTCAAATCCCGGACGGACCCCGCGGAAAATCTTTCTACGAATCAGTTTTATGGAGGAGACTTCAACGGGATATTCACACATTGAGAGTAAAGAAACGTGGTCCGTTGGTCTCGGGGTATGATTCTCGCTTTGGGTGCGAGAGGTCTCGCGTTCAAATCCCGGACGGACCCCTCGGAAAATCTTTCTAACAAATAGATTTATGGAGGAGTCTTCAACGGGTTAGGCTACATATTCACATATTGAGAGCAAACTAACATGGTCCGTTGGTCTGGGGTATGATTATCGCTTTGGGTGGGAGAGGTCCCGGGTTCAAATCCTAGACGGACCCCGCGGAAAATCTTTCTACCGATCAGATTTATGGAGGGGACTTCAACGGGTTATTCAAGATATTCACATATTGAGAGCAAATTAACATGGTCCGTTGGTCTAGGGGTATGATTCTCGCTTTGGGTGCGAGAGGTCCCGAGTTCAAATCCCGGACGGACCCCGCGGAAAATCTTTCTACCGATCAGTTTTATGGAGGAGACTTCAACGGGTTATTCAAGATATTCACATATTGTGAAAAAGGTAACATGGTCCGTTGGTCTAGGGGTATGATTCTCGCTTTGGGTGCGAGAGGTCCCGGGTTCAAATCCCGGACGGACGCCGAGGAAAATCTTTCTACCAATCAGGTTTATGGAGGAGACTTCAACGGGTTTTTCAAGATATTCACATTTTGAGAGCGAAGTAACATGGTCCGTTGGTCTAGGGGTAGGATTCTCGCTTTGGGTGCGAGAGGTCCCGCGTTCGAATCCCGGACGGACCCCGCGGAAAATCTTTCTAACAATCAGATTTATGGAGGAGACTTCAACTGGTTATTCAAAATATTCACATATTGTGAAAAACGTAACATGGTCCGTTGGTCTAGGGGTATGATTCTCGCTTAGGGTGCGAGAGGTCCCGGGTTCAAATCCCGGACGGACCCCGTGGAAAATCTTTCTACCAATCAGTTTTATGGAGAAGACTTCAACGGGTTAGGCTTCATATTCACATATTGAGAGCAAAACAACATGGTCCGTTGGTCTAAGGGTATGATTCTCGCTTGGGGTGCGAGAGGTCCCGGGTTAAAATCCCGGACGGACCCCGTGGAAAATCTTTCTACGAATCAGTTTTATGGAGGAGACTTCAACGGGAAATTCACATATTGAGAGCAAAGTAACATGGTCCGTTGGTCTAGGGGTATGATTCTCGCTTTGGGTGCGAGAGGTCTCGCGTTCAAATCCCGGACGGACTCCTCGGAAAATCTTTCTAACAATCAGATTTATGGAGGGGACTTCAACGGGTTATTCAAGATATTCACATATTGAGAGCAAAACAACATGGTCCGTTGGTCTAGGGGTATGATTCTCGCTTTGGGTGCGAGAGGTCCCGGGTTCAAAT
>NC_143393.1:13316239-13318739 GCF_980474605.1 Leiobunum rupestre | reverse complement strand
CAAGATATTCACATATTGAGAGCAAAGTAATATGGTCCGTTGGTCTAGGGGTATGATTCTCGCTTTGGGTGCGAGAGGTCCCGGGTTTAAATCCCGGACGGACCCCGCGGAAAATCTTTCTACCGATCAGTTTTATGGAGGAGACTTCAACGGGTTATTCAAGATATTCACATATTGAGAGCAAAGTAATATGGTCCGTTGGTCTACGGGTATGATTCTCGCTTTAGGTGCGAGAGGTCCCGGGTTCAAATCCCGGACGGACATAGCTGAAATTCTTTCTACCAATCAGTTTTTATGGAGGAGTCTTCAACGGGTTAGGCTTCATATTCACATATTGAGAGCAAAGTTACATGGTCCTTTGGTCTAGGGGTATGATTCTCGCTTCGGGTGCGAGAGGTCCCGGGTTCAAATCCCGGACGGACCCCGCCTAAGATCTTTCTTCAAACCAGTTTTATGGAGAAGTTTTCAACGGGTTAGGCTACATATTCACATATTGAGAGCAAAGTAACATGGTCCGTTGGTCTAGGGGTATGATTCTCGCTTAGGGTGCGAGAGGTCTCGCGTTCAAATCCCGGACGGACCACTCGGAAAATCTTTCTAACAATCAGATTTATGGAGGAGTCTTCAACGGGTTATTCAAGATATTCACAAATTGTGAAAAAAGTAACATGGTCCGTTGGTCTAGGGGTATGATTCTCGCTGAGAGTGCGAGAGGTTCCGCGTTCAAATCCCGGACGGACCCCTCGGAAAATCTTTCTAACAATCAGATTTATGGAGGAGACTTCAACGGGTTATTCAAAATATTCACATATAGTGAAAACTAACATGGCCCGTTGGTCTAGGGGTATGATTCTCGCTTTGGGTGCGAGAGGTCTCGCGTTCAAATCCCGGACGGACCCCTCGGAAAATCTTTCTAACAATCAGATTTATGGAGGGGACTTCAACGGGTTATTCAAGATATTCACATATTGAGAGCAAAGTAATATGGTCCGTTGGTCTAGGGGTATGATTCTCGCTTTGGGTGCGAGAGGTCCCGGGTTTAAATCCCGGACGGACCCCGCGGAAAGGCTTTCTACCGATCAGTTTTATGGAGGAGACTTCAACGGGTTATTCAAGATATTCACATATTGAGAGCAAAGTAATATGGTCCGTTGGTCTACGGGTATGATTCTCGCTTTAGGTGCGAGAGGTCCCGGGTTCAAATCCCGGACGGACATAGCTGAAATTCTTTCTACCAATCAGTTTTTATGGAGGAGTCTTCAACGGGTTAGGCTTCATATTCACATATTGAGAGCAAAGTTACATGGTCCTTTGGTCTAGGGGTATGATTCTCGCTTCGGGTGCGAGAGGTCCCGGGTTCAAATCCCGGACGGACCCCGCCTAAGATCTTTCTTCAAACCAGTTTTATGGAGAAGTTTTCAACGGGTTAGGCTACATATTCACATATTGAGAGCAAAGTAACATGGTCCGTTGGTCTAGGGGTATGATTCTCTTTTTGGGTGCGAGAGGTCCCAGGTTCAAATCCCGGACGGACCCCGCGGAAAATCTTTCTGCCGATCAGATTTATGGAGGGGACTTCAATGGGTTATTCAAGATATTCACATATTGAGAGCAAAGTAATATGGTCCGTTGGTCTAGGGGTATGATTCTCGCTCTGGGTGCGAGAGGTCCCGGGTTTAAATCCCGGACGGACCCCGCGGAAAATCTTTCTACCGATCAGTTTTATGGAGGAGTCTTCAACGGGTTATTCGAGATATTCACATATTGTGAAAAAGGTACCATGGTCCGTTGGTCTATGGGTATGATTCTCGCTTTGGGTGCGAGAGGTCTCGCGTTCAAATCCCGGACGGACCCCACGGAAAATCTTTCTACAAACCAGTTTTATGGAGAATTTTTCAACGGTTTAGGCTACATATTCACATATTGAGAGCAAAGTAACATGGTCCGTTGGACTAGGGGTATGATTTTCGCTTTGGGTGCGAGAGGTCCCGGGTTTAAATCCCGGATGGACCCCGCGGAAAATCTTTCTACGAATCAGTTTTATGGAGGAGACTTCAACGGGATATTCACATATTGAGAGCAAAGTAACGTGGTCCGTTGGTCTCGGGGTATGATTCTCGCTTTGGGTGCGAGAGGTCTCGCGTTCAAATCACGGACGGACCCCGCGGAAAATCTTTCTACGAATCAGTTTTATGGAGGAGACTTCAACGGGTTATTCAAGATATTCACATATTGTGAAAAAGGTACCATGGTCCGTTGGTCTAGGGGTATGATTCTCGCCTTGGGTGCGAGAGGTCCCGGGTTCAAATCCCGGACGGACCCCGCGGAAAATCTTTCTACGAATCAGTTTTATGGAGGAGACTTCAACGGGATATTCACATATTGAGAGCAAAGTAACGTGGTCCGTTGGTCTCGGGGTATGATTCTCGCTTTGGGTGCGAGAGGTCTCGCGTTCAAATCACGGACGGACCCCTCGGAAAATCTTTCTAACAAACAGATT
>NC_143393.1:13273739-13303739 GCF_980474605.1 Leiobunum rupestre | reverse complement strand
CTCGCGTTCAAATCCCGGACGGACCCCTCGGAAAATCTTTCTAACAAACAGATTTATGGAGGAGTCTTCAACGGGTTAGGCTAAATATTCACATATTGAGAGCAAACTAACATGGTCCGTTGGTCTGGGGTATGATTCTCGCTTTGGGTGCGAGAGGTCCCGAGTTCAAATCCCGGACGGACCCCGCGGAAAATCTTTCTACCAATCGGTTTTATGGAGGGGACTTCAACGGGTTATTCAAGATATTCACATATTGAGAGCAAATTAACATGGTCCGTTGGTCTGGGGTATGATTCTCGCTTTGAGTGCGAGAGGTCCCGAGTTCAAATCCCGGACGGACCCCGCGGAAAATCTTTCTACCAATCAGTTTTATGGAGGAGACTTCAACGGGTTAGGCTTCATATTCACATATTGAGAGCAAACTAGCATGGTCCGTTGGTCTGGGGTATGATTCTCGCTTTGTGTGGGAGAGGCCCCGGGTTCAAATCCTAGACGGACCCCGCGGAAAATCTTTCTACCGATCAGATTTATGGAGGGGACATCAACGGGTTATTCAAGATATTCACATATTGAGAGCAAATTAACATGGTCCGTTGGTCTAGGGGTATGATTCTCGCTTTGGGTGCGAGAGGTCCCGGGTTCAAATCCTAGACGGACCCCGCGGAAAATCTTTCTAACAATCAGATTTATGGAGGAGACTTCAACTAGTTATTCAAAATATTCACATATTGTGAAAAACGTAACATGGTCCGTTGGTCTAGGGGTATGATTCTCGCTTCTGGTGCAAGGAGTCCCGGTTTCAAATCCCGGACGGACCCCGCGGAAGATCTTTCTACAAACCAGTTTTATGGATAAGTTTTCAACGGGTTAGGCTACATATTCACATATTGAGAGCAAAGAAACATGATCCGTTGGTCTAGGGGTATGATTCTCGCTTCGGGTGCGAGAGGTCCCGGGTTCAAATCCCGGACGTACCCAGCTGAAAATCTTTCTACCAATCAGTTTTTATGGAGGAGTCTTCAACGGGTTAGGCTTCATATTCACATATTGAGAGCAAAGTTACATGGTCCGTTGGTCTAGGGGTATGATTCTCGCTTCGGGTGCGAGAGGTCCCGGGTTCAAATCCCGGACGGACCCCGCCTAAGATCTTTCTTCAAACCAGTTTTATGGAGAAGTTTTCAACGGGTTAGGCTACATATTCACATATTGAGAGCAAAGTAACATGGTCCGTTGGTCTAGGGGTATGATTCTCGCTTTGGGTGCGAGAGGTCCCGGGTTCAAATCCCGGACGGACCCCGCGGAAAATCTTTCTACCGATCAGGTTTATGGAAGGGACTTCAACGGGTTATTCAAGATATTCACATATTGGGAGCAAAGTAATATGGTCCGTTGGTCTAGGGGTATGATTCTCGCTTTGGGTGCGAGAGGTCCCGGGTTAAAATCCCGGACGGACCCCGCGGAAAATCTTTCTACGAATCAGTTTTATGGAGGAGACTTCAACGGAATATTCACATATTGAGAGCAAAGTAACATGGTCCGTTGGTCTAGGGGTGTGATTCTCGCTTTGGATGCGAGAGGTCCCGGGTTCAAATGCCGGACGGACCCCGCGGAAAATCTTTCTACCGATCAGGTTTATGGAGGGGACTTCAACGGGTTATTCAAGATATTCACATATTGGGAGCAAAGTAATATGGTCCGTTGGTCTAGGGGTATGATTCTCGCTTTGGGTGCGAGAGGTCCCGGGTTCAAATCCCGGACGGACCCAGCTGAAAATCTTTCTACCAATCAGTTTTTATGGAGGAGTCTTCAACGGGTTAGGCTTCATATTCATATATTGGGAGCAAAGTAATATGGTCCGTTGGTCTAGGGGTATGATTCTCGCTTTGGGTGCGAGAGGTCCCGGGTTAAAATCCCGGACGGACCCCGCGGAAAATCTTTCTACGAATCAGTTTTATGGAGGAGACTTCAACGGAATATTCACATATTGAGAGCAAAGTTACATGGTCCGTTGGTCTAGGGGTATGATTCTCGCTTCGGGTGCGAGAGGTCCCGGGTTCAAATCCCGGACGGACCCCGCCTAAGATCTTTCTTCAAACCAGTTTTATGGAGAAGTTTTCAACGGGTTAGGCTACATATTCACATATTGAGAGCAAAGTAACATGGTCCGTTGGTCTAGGGGTATGATTCTCGCTTTGGGTGCGAGAGGTCCCGGGTTCAAATCCCGGACGGACCCCGCGGAAAATCTTTCTACCGATCAGGTTTATGGAGGGGACTTCAACGGGTTATTCAAGATATTCACATATTGGGAGCAAAGTAATATGGTCCGTTGGTCTAGGGGTATGATTCTCGCTTTGGGTGCGAGAGGTCCCGGGTTCAAATCCCGGACGGACCCCGCGGAAAATCTTTCTACCGATCAGGTTTATGGAGGGGACTTCAACGGGTTATTCAAGATATTCACATATTGGGAGCAAAGTAATATGGTCCGTTGGTCTAGGGGTATGATTCTCGCTTTGGGTGCGAGAGGTCCCGGGTTAAAATCCCGGACGGACCCCGCGGAAAATCTTTCTACGAATCAGTTTTATGGAGGAGACTTCAACGGAATATTCACATATTGAGAGCAAAGTAACATGGTCCGTTGGTCTAGGGGTGTGATTCTCGCTTTGGATGCGAGAGGTCCCGGGTTCAAATGCCGGACGGACCCCGCGGAAAATCTTTCTACCGATCAGGTATATGGAGGGGACTTCAACGGGTTATTCAAGATATTCACATATTGGGAGCAAAGTAATATGGTCCGTTGGTCTAGGGGTATGATTCTCGCTTTGGGTGCGAGAGGTCCCGGGTTCAAATCCCGGACGGACCCAGCTGAAAATCTTTCTACCAATCAGTTTTTATGGAGGAGTCTTCAACGGGTTAGGCTTCATATTCATATATTGAGAGCAAAGTTACATGGTCCGTTGGTCTAGGGGTATGATTATCGCTTTGGGTGCGAGAGGTCTCGCGTTCAAATCCCGGACGGACCCCTCGGAAAATCTTTCTAACAAACAGATTTATGGAGGAGTCTTCAACGGGTTAGGCTAAATATTCACATATTGAGAGCAAACTAACATGGTCCGTTGGTCTGGGGTATGATTCTCGCTTTGGGTGCGAGAGGTCCCGAGTTCAAATCCCGGACGGACCCCGCGGAAAATCTTTCTACCAATCGGTTTTATGGAGGGGACTTCAACGGGTTATTCAAGATATTCACATATTGAGAGCAAATTAACATGGTCCGTTGGTCTGGGGTATGATTCTCGCTTTGAGTGCGAGAGGTCCCGAGTTCAAATCCCGGACGGACCCCGCGGAAAATCTTTCTACCAATCGGTTTTATGAAGGGGACTTCAACGGGTTATTCAAGATATTCACATATTGAGAGCAAATTAACATGGTCCGTTGGTCTGGGGTATGATTCTCGCTTTGAGTGCGAGAGGTCCCGAGTTCAAATCCCGGACGGACCCCGCGGAAAATCTTTCTACCAATCAGTTTTATGGAGGAGACTTCAACGGGTTAGGCTTCATATTCACATATTGAGAGCAAACTAGCATGGTCCGTTGGTCTGGGGTATGATTCTCGCTTTGTGTGGGAGAGGCCCCGGGTTCAAATCCTAGACGGACCCCGCGGAAAATCTTTCTACCGATCAGATTTATGGAGGGGACATCAACGGGTTATTCAAGATATTCACATATTGAGAGCAAATTAACATGGTCCGTTGGTCTAGGGGTATGATTCTCGCTTTGGGTGCGAGAGGTCCCGGGTTCAAATCCTAGACGGACCCCGCGGAAAATCTTTCTAACAATCAGATTTATGGAGGAGACTTCAACTAGTTATTCAAAATATTCACATATTGTGAAAAACGTAACATGGTCCGTTGGTCTAGGGGTATGATTCTCGCTTCTGGTGCAAGGAGTCCCGGTTTCAAATCCCGGACGGACCCCGCGGAAGATCTTTCTACAAACCAGTTTTATGGATAAGTTTTCAACGGGTTAGGCTACATATTCACATATTGAGAGCAAAGAAACATGATCCGTTGGTCTAGGGGTATGATTCTCGCTTCGGGTGCGAGAGGTCCCGGGTTCAAATCCCGGACGTACCCAGCTGAAAATCTTTCTACCAATCAGTTTTTATGGAGGAGTCTTCAACGGGTTAGGCTTCATATTCACATATTGAGAGCAAAGTTACATGGTCCGTTGGTCTAGGGGTATGATTCTCGCTTCGGGTGCGAGAGGTCCCGGGTTCAAATCCCGGACGGACCCCGCCTAAGATCTTTCTTCAAACCAGTTTTATGGAGAAGTTTTCAACGGGTTAGGCTACATATTCACATATTGAGAGCAAAGTAACATGGTCCGTTGGTCTAGGGGTATGATTCTCGCTTTGGGTGCGAGAGGTCCCGGGTTCAAATCCCGGACGGACCCCGCGGAAAATCTTTCTACCGATCAGGTTTATGGAGGGGACTTCAACGGGTTATTCAAGATATTCACATATTGGGAGCAAAGTAATATGGTCCGTTGGTCTAGGGGTATGATTCTCGCTTTGGGTGCGAGAGGTCCCGGGTTAAAATCCCGGACGGACCCCGCGGAAAATCTTTCTACGAATCAGTTTTATGGAGGAGACTTCAACGGAATATTCACATATTGAGAGCAAAGTAACATGGTCCGTTGGTCTAGGGGTGTGATTCTCGCTTTGGATGCGACAGGTCCCGGGTTCAAATGCCGGACGGACCCCGCGGAAAATCTTTCTACCGATCAGGTTTATGGAGGGGACTTCAACGGGTTATTCAAGATATTCACATATTGGGAGCAAAGTAATATGGTCCGTTGGTCTAGGGGTATGATTCTCGCTTTGGGTGCGAGAGGTCCCGGGTTCAAATCCCGGACGGACCCAGCTGAAAATCTTTCTACCAATCAGTTTTTATGGAGGAGTCTTCAACGGGTTA
Source organism: Leiobunum rupestre (assembly GCF_980474605.1). Classification (NCBI taxonomy): domain Eukaryota; kingdom Metazoa; phylum Arthropoda; class Arachnida; order Opiliones; family Sclerosomatidae; genus Leiobunum; species Leiobunum rupestre. The sequence goes on along the minus strand of NC_143393.1, from coordinate 13,298,770 downwards.
GGCTTCATATTCATATATTGAGAGCAAAGTTACATGGTCCGTTGGTCTAGGGGTATGATTATCGCTTTGGGTGCGAGAGGTCTCGCGTTCAAATCCCGGACGGACCCCTCGGAAAATCTTTCTAACAAACAGATTTATGGAGGAGTCTTCAACGGGTTAGGCTAAATATTCACATATTGAGAGCAAACTAACATGGTCCGTTGGTCTGGGGTATGATTCTCGCTTTGGGTGCGAGAGGTCCCGAGTTCAAATCCCGGACGGACCCCGCGGAAAATCTTTCTACCAATCGTTTTTATGGAGGGGACTTCAACGGGTTATTCAAGATATTCACATATTGAGAGCAAATTAACATGGTCCGTTGGTCTGGGGTATGATTCTCGCTTTGAGTGCGAGAGGTCCCGAGTTCAAATCCCGGACGGACCCCGCGGAAAATCTTTCTACCAATCAGTTTTATGGAGGAGACTTCAACGGGTTAGGCTTCATATTCACATATTGAGAGCAAACTAGCATGGTCCGTTGGTCTGGGGTATGATTCTCGCTTTGTGTGGGAGAGGCCCCGGGTTCAAATCCTAGACGGACCCCGCGGAAAATCTTTCTACCGATCAGATTTATGGAGGGGACATCAACGGGTTATTCAAGATATTCACATATTGAGAGCAAATTAACATGGTCCGTTGGTCTAGGGGTATGATTCTCGCTTTGGGTGCGAGAGGTCCCGGGTTCAAATCCTAGACGGACCCCGCGGAAAATCTTTCTAACAATCAGATTTATGGAGGAGACTTCAACTAGTTATTCAAAATATTCACATATTGTGAAAAACGTAACATGGTCCGTTGGTCTAGGGGTATGATTCTCGCTTCTGGTGCAAGGAGTCCCGGTTTCAAATCCCGGACGGACCCCGCGGAAGATCTTTCTACAAACCAGTTTTATGGATAAGTTTTCAACGGGTTAGGCTACATATTCACATATTGAGAGCAAAGAAACATGATCCGTTGGTCTAGGGTTATGATTCTCGCTTTGGGTGCGAGAGGTCCCGGGTTCAAATCCCGGACGGACCCAGCTGAAAATCTTTCTACCAATCAGTTTTTATGGAGGAGTCTTCAACGGGTTAGGCTTCATATTCACATATTGAGAGCAAAGTTACATGGTCCGTTGGTCTAGGGGTATGATTCTCGCTTCGGGTGCGAGAGGTCCCGGTTTCAAATCCCGGACGGACCCCGCCTAAGATCTTTCTTCAAACCAGTTTTATGGAGAAGTTTTCAACGGGTTAGGCTACATATTCACATATTGAGAGCAAAGTAACATGGTCCGTTGGTCTAGGGGTATGATTCTCTTTTTGGGTGCGAGAGGTCCCAGGTTCAAATCCCGGACGGACCCCGCGGAAAATCTTTCTGCCGATCAGATTTATGGAGGGGACTTCAATGGGTTATTCAAGATATTCACATATTGAGAGCAAAGTAATATGGTCCGTTGGTCTAGGGGTATGATTCTCGCTCTGGGTGCGAGAGGTCCCGGGTTTAAATCCCGGACGGACCCCGCGGAAAATCTTTCTACCGATCAGTTTTATGGAGGAGACTTCAACGGGTTATTCGAGATATTCACATATTGTGAAAAAGGTACCATGGTCCGTTGGTCTATGGGTATGATTCTCGCTTTGGGTGCGAGAGGTCTCGCGTTCAAATCCCGGACGGACCCCACGGAAAATCTTTCTACAAACCAGTTTTATGGAGAATTTTTCAACGGTTTAGGCTACATATTCACATATTGAGAGCAAAGTAACATGGTCCGTTGGACTAGGGGTATGATTTTCGCTTTGGGTGCGAGAGGTCCCGGGTTTAAATCCCGGATGGACCCCGCGGAAAATCTTTCTACGAATCAGTTTTATGGAGGAGACTTCAACGGGATATTCACATATTGAGAGCAAAGTAACGTGGTCCGTTGGTCTCGGGGTATGATTCTCGCTCTGGGTGCGAGAGGTCCCGGGTTTAAATCCCGGACGGACCCCGCGGAAAATCTTTCTACCGATCAGTTTTATGGAGGAGACTTCAACGGGTTATTCGAGATATTCACATATTGTGAAAAAGGTACCATGGTCCGTTGGTCTAGGGGTATGATTCTCGCTTTGGGTGCGAGAGGTCCCGGGTTCAAATCCCGGACGGACCCCGCGGAAAATCTTTCTACGAATCAGTTTTATGGAGGAGACTTCAACGGGATATTCACATATTGAGAGCAAAGTAACGTGGTCCGTTGGTCTCGGGGTATGATTCTCGCTTTGGGTGCGAGAGGTCTCGCGTTCAAATCACGGACGGACCCCTCGGAAAATCTTTCTAACAAACAGATTTATGGAGGAGTCTTCAACGGGTTAGGCTATATATTCAAATATCGAGAGCAAACTAACATGGTCCGTTGGTCTAGGGTATGATTCTCGCTTTGGGTGCGAGAGGTCTCGCGTGCAAATCCCGGACGGACCCCGCGGAAAATCTTTCAACCAATCAGTTTTATGGAGAAGACTTCAACGGTTTAGGCTACATATTCACATATTGAGAGCAAAACAACATGGTCCGTTGGTCTAGGGGTATGATTTTCGCTTTGGGTGCGAGAGGTCCCAAGTTCAAATCCCGGACGAACCCAGCGGAAAATCTTTCTACGAACCAGTTTTATGGAGAAGTTTTAAACGTTTGTGGCTACATATTCATATATTGACCGCAAAGTAACATGGTCCGTTGGTCTAGGGGTATGATTATCGCTTTGAGTGCGAGAGGTCCCGGGTTAAAATCCCGCACGGACCCCGCGGAAAATCTTTCTACGAATCAGTTTTATGGAGGAGACTTCAACGGGATATTCACATATTGAGAGCAAAGTAACATGGTCCGTTGGTCTAGGGGTATGATTCTCGCTTTGGTGGCGAGAGGTCTCGCGTTCAAATCCCGGACGGACCCCTCGGAAAATCTTTCTAACAATCAGATTTATGGAGGAGTCTTCAACGGGTTAGGCTACATATTCACATATTGAGAGCAAGCTAACATGGTCCGTTGGTCTAGGGTATGATTCTCACTTTGGGTGCGAGAGGTCCCGGGTTCAAATCTCGGACGGACCCCGCGGAAAATCTTTCTACCAATCAGGTTTATGGAGGAGACTTCAACGGGTTATTCAAGATATTCACATTTTGAGAGCAAAGTAACATGGTCCGTTGGTCTAGGGGTATGATTCCCGCTTTGGGTGCGAGAGGTCCCTCGTTCGAATCCCGGACGGACCCCGCGGAAAATCTTTCTAACAATCAGATTTATGGAGGAGACTTCAACTGGTTATTCAAAATATTCACATATTGTGAAAAACGTAACATGGTCCGTAGGTCTAGGGGTATGATTCTCGCTGCTGGTGCAAGGAGTCCCGGTTTCAAATCCCGGACGGACCCCGCTGAAGATCTTTCTACAAACCAGTTTTATGGATAAGTTTTCAACGGGTTAGGCTACATATTCACATATTGAGAGCAGAGAAACATGATCCGTTGGTCTCGGGGTATGATTCTCGCTTTGGATGCGAGAGGTCCCGGGTTCAAATCCCGGACGGACCCCGCGGAAAATCTTTCTACCGATCAGGTTTATGGAGGAGACTTCAACGAGTTATTCAAGATATTCACATATTGTGAAAAAGGTTCCATGGTCCGTTGGTCTAGGGGTATGATTCTCGCTTTGGGTGCGAGAGGTCCCGGGTTCAAATCCCGGACGGACCCCGCGGAAAATCTTTCTACGAATCAGTTTTATGGAGGAGACTTCAACGGGATATTCACATATTGAGAGCAAAGTAACATGGTCCGTTGGTCTAGGGGTATGATTCTCGCTTTGGGTGCGAGAGGTCTCGCGTTCAAATCCCGGACGGCCCCCTCGGAAAGTCTTTCTAACAATCAGATTTATGGAGGAGTCTTCAACGGGTTAGGCTTCATATTCACATATTGAGAGCAAACGAAAATGGTCCGTTGGAATAGGGTATGATTCTCACTTTGGGTGCGAGAGGTCCTGGGTTCAAATCCTAGACGGACCCCGCGGAAAATCTTTCTACCGATTAGATTTATGGAGGGGAATTCAACGGGTTATTCAAGATATTCACATATTGAGAGCAAAGTAATATGGTCCGTTGGTCTAGGGGTATGATTCTCGCTTTGGGTGCGAGAGGTCCCGGGTTCAAATCCCGGACGGACCCCGCGGAAAATCTTTCTACCAATCAGGTTTATAGAGGAGACTTCAACGGGTTATTCAAGATATTCACATTTTGAGAGCAAAGTAACATGGTCCGTTGGTCTAGGGGTATGATTCTCGCTTTGGGTGCGAGAGGTCCCGCGTTCGAATCCCGGACGGACCCCGCGGAAAATCTTTCTAACAATCAGATCTATGGAGGAGACTTCAACGGGTTATTCAAGATATTCACATATTGGGAGCAAAGTAATATGGTCCGTTGGTCTAGGGGTATGATTCTCGCTTCGGGTGCGAGAGGTCCCGGGTGCAAATCCCGGACGGACCCAGCTGAAAATCTTTCTACCAATCAGTTTTTATGGAGGAGTCTTCAACGGGTTAGGCTTCATATTCACATATTGAGAGCAAAGTTACATGGTCCGTTGGTCTAGGGGTATGATTATCGCTTCGGGTGCGAGAGGCCCCGGGTTCAAATCCCGGACGGACCCCGCGGTAAATCTTTCTACCAATCAGGTTTATGGAGGAGACTTCAACGGGTTATTCAAGATATTCACATATTGAGAGCTAAGTAATATGGTCCGTTGGTCTAGGGGTATGATTCTCGCTTTGGGTGCGAGAGTTCCCGGGTTCAAATCCCGGACGGACCCAGCTGAAAATCTTTCTACCAATCAGTTTTTATGGAGGAGTCTTCAACGGGTTAGGCTTCATATTCACATATTGAGAGCAAAGTTACATGGTCCGTTGGTCTAGGGGTATGATTATCGCTTCGGGTGCGAGAGGCCCCGGGTTCAAATCCCGGACGGACCCCACGGAAAATCTTTCTACAAACCAGTTTTATGGAGAAGTTTTCAACGGTTTAGGTTACATATTCACATATTGAGAGCAAAGTAACAAGGTCCGTTGGTCTAGGGGTATGATTCTCGCTTTGGGTGCGAGAGGTCCCGCGTTCGAATCCCGGACGGACCCCACGGAAAATCTTTCTAACAAACATATTTATGGAGGAGTCTTCAACGGGCTAGGCTATATATTCACATATTGAGAGCAAACTAACATGGTCCGTTGGTCTAGGGTATGATTCTCGCTTTGGGTGCGAGAGGTCCCGGGTTCAAATCCTAGACGGACCCCGCGGAAAATCTTTCAACCAATCAGTTTTATGGAGAAGACTTCAACGGGTTAGGCTACATATTCACATATTGAGAGCAAAGTAACATGGTCCGTTGGTCTAGGGGTATGATTCTCGCTTTGAGTGCGAGAGGTCCCGGGTTAAAATCCCGCACGGACCAAGCGGAAAATCTTTCTACGAATCAGTTTTATGGAGGAGACTTCAACGGGATATTCACATATTGAGAGCAAAGTAACATGGTCCGTTGGTCTAGGGGTATGATTCTCGCTTTAAGTGCGAGAGGTCTCGCATTCAAATCCCGGACGGACCCCTCGGAAAATCTTTCTAACAATCAGATTTATGGAGGAGTCTTCAACGGGTTAGGCTACATATTCACATATTGAGAGCAAGCTAACATGGTCCGTTGGTCTAGGGTATGATTCTCACTTTGGGTGCGAGAGGTCCCGGGTTCAAATCTCGGACGGACCCCGCGGAAAATCTTTCTACCAATCAGGTTTATGGAGGAGACTTCAACGGGTTATTCATGATATTCACATTTTGAGAGCAAAGTAACATGGTCCGTTGGTCTAGGGGTATGATTCTCGCTTCGGGTGCAAGGAGCCCCGGTTTCAAATCCCGGACGGTCCCCGCGGAAGATCTTTCTACAAACCAGTTTTATTGAGAAGTTTTCAACGAATTAGGCTACATATTCACATATTGAGAGCAAAGAAATATGGTCCGTTGGTCTAGGGGTATGATTCTCGCTTTGGGTGCGAGAGGTTTCTGGTTCAAATCCCGGACGGACCCCGCGGAAAATCTTTCTACCAATCAGGTTTATAGAGGAGACTTCAACGGGTTATTCAAGATATTCACATTTTGAGAGCAAAGTAACATGGTCCGTTGGTCTAGGGGTATGATTCTCGCTTTAAGTGCGAGAGGTCTCGCGTTCAAATCCCGGACGGACCCCTCGGAAAATCTTTCTAACAATCAGATTTATGGAGGAGTCTTCAACGGGTTAGGCTACATATTCACATATTGAGAGCAAGCTAACATGGTCCGTTGGTCTAGGGTATGATTCTCACTTTGGGTGCGAGAGGTCCCGGGTTCAAATCTCGGACGGACCCCGCGGAAAATCTTTCTATCAATCAGGTTTATGGAGGAGACTTCAACGGGTTATTCATGATATTCACATTTTGAGAGCAAAGTAACATGGTCCGTTGGTCTAGGGGTATGATTCTCGCTTCGGGTGCAAGGAGCCCCGGTTTCAAATCCCGGACGGTCCCCGCGGAAGATCTTTCTACAAACCAGTTTTATTGAGAAGTTTTCAACGGGTTAGGCTACATATTCACATATTGAGAGCAAAGAAATATGGTCCGTTGGTCTAGGGGTATGATTCTCGCTTTGGGTGCGAGAGGTTTCTGGTTCAAATCCCGGACGGACCCCGCGGAAAATCTTTCTACCAATCAGGTTTATAGAGGAGACTTCAACGGGTTATTCAAGATATTCACATTTTGAGAGCAAAGTAACATGGTCCGTTGGTCTAGGGGTATGATTTTCGCTTTGGGTGCGAGAGGTCCCGGGTTTAAATCCCGGACGGACCCCGCGGAAAATCTTTCTACCGATCAGTTTTATGGAGGAGACTTCAACGAGTTATTCAAGATATTCACATATTGTGAAAAAGATACCATGGTCCGTTGGTCTAGGGGTATGATTCTCGCTTTGGGTGCGAGAGGTCCCGGGTTCAAATCCCGGACGGACCCCGCGGAAAATCTTTCTACGAATCAGTTTTATGGAGGAGACTTCAACGGGATATTCACATATTGAGAGCAAAGTAACGTGGTCCGTTGGTCTCGGGGTATGATTCTCGCTTTGGGTGCGAGAGGTCTCGCGTTCAAATCCCGGACGGACCCCTCGGAAAATCTTTCTAACAAACAGATTTATGGAGGGGAATTCAACGGGTTATTCAAGATATTCACATATTGAGAGCAAATTAACATGCTCCGTTGGTCTAGGGGTATGATTCTCGCTTTGGGTGCGAGAGGTCCCGGGTTCAAATCCCGGACGGACCCCGCGGAAAATCTTTCAACCAATCAGTTTTATGGAGAAGACTTCAACGGGTTAGGCTACATATTCACATATTGAGAGCAAAGTAACATGGTCCGTTGTACTAGGGGTATGATTATCGCTTTGATTGCGAGAGGTCCCGCGTTCAAATCCCGGACGGACCCCTCGGAAAATCTTTCTAACAATCAGATTTATGGAGGAGACTTCAACGGGTTATTCAAAATATTCACATATTGTGAAAACCTAACATGGTGCGTTGGTCTAGGGGTATGATTCTCGCTTAGGGTGCGAGAGGTCCCGGGTTCAAATCCCGGACGGACCCCGCGGAAAATCTTTCTACCAATCAGTTTTATGGAGGAGACTTCAACGGGTTAGGCTTCATATTCAAATATTGAGAGCAAAGTAACATGGTCCGTTGGTCTCGGGGTATGATTCTCGCTTTGGGTGCGAGAGGTCCCGGGTTAAAATCCCGGACGGACCCAGCTGAAAATCTTTCTACCAATCAGTTTTTATGGAGGAGTCTTCAACGGGCTAGGCTTCATATTCACATATTGAGAGGAAAGTTACATGGTCCGTTGGTCTAGGGGTATGATTCTCGCTTCGGGTGCAAGAAGTCCCGGTTTCTAATCCCGGACGAACCCCGCGGAAGATCTTTCTACAAACCAGTTTTATGGAGAGGTTTTCAACGTGTTAGGCTACATATTCACATATTGAGAGCAAATTAACATGGTCCGTTGGTCTAGGGGTATGATTCTCGCTTTGGGTGCGAGAGGTCCCGGGTTCAAATCCCGGACGGACCCCGCGGAAGATCTTTCTACAAACCAGTTTTATGGAGAAGTTTTCAACGTGTTAGGCTACATATTCACATATTGAGAGCAAAGTAACATGGTCCGTTGGTCTAGGGGTATGATTCTCGCTTTGGGAGCGAGAGGTCCCGGGTTCAAACCCCGGACGGACCCCGCGGAAAATCTTTCTACGAAGCAGTTTTATGGAGGAGACTTCAACGGGTTATTCAAGATATTCACATATTGTGAAAAACTGACATGGTCCGGTGGTCTAGGGGTATGATTCTCGCTTCGGGTGCAAGAAGTCTCGGTTTCAAATCCCGGACGGACCCCGCGGAAGATCTTTCTACAAACCAGTTTTATGGAGAAGTTTTCAACGGGTTATTCAAGATATTCACATATTGAGAGCAAAGTAATATGGTCCGTTGGTCTAGGGGTATGATTCTCGCTTTGGGTGCGAGAGGTCCCGGGTTCAAATCCCGGACGGACCCAGCTGAAAATCTTTCTACCAATCAGTTTTTATGGAGGAGTCTTCAACGGGTTAGGCTTCATATTCACATATTGAGAGCAAAGTTACATGGTCCGTTGGTCTAGGGGTATGATTCTCGCTTCGGGTGCGAGAGGTCCCGGGTTCAAATCCCGGACGGATTACGCGGAAGATCTTTCTACAAACCAGTTTTATGGAGAAGTTTTCAACGGGTTATTCAAGATATTCACATATTGAGAGCAAAGTAATGTGGTCCGTTGCTCTAGGGGTATGATTCTCGCTTTGGGTGCGAGAGGTCCCGGGTTCAAATCCCGGACGGACCCCGCGGAAGATCTTTCTTCAAACCAGTTTTATGGAGAAGTTCTCAACGGGTTAGGCTACATATTCACATATTGAGATCAAAACAACATGGTCCGTTGGTCTAAGGGTATGATTCTCGCTTTAGGTGTGAGAGGTCCCAAGTTCAAATTCCGGACGGACCCAGCTGAAAATCTTTCTACCAATCAGTTTTTATGGAGGAGTCTTCAACGGGTTAGGCTTCATATTCACATATTGAGAGCAAAGTTACATGGTCCGTTGGTCTAGGGTATGATTCTCGCTTTGGGTGTGAGAGGTCCCGGGTTCAAATCCTAGACGGACCCCGCGGAAAATCTTTCTACCGATAAGATTTATGGAGGGGACTTCAACGGGTTATTCAAGATATTCACATATTGAGAGCAAAGTAATATGGTCCGTTGGTCTAGGGGTATGATTCTCTCTTTGGGTGCGAGAGGTCCCGGGTTCAAATCCCGGACTAACCCAGCTGAAGATCTTTCTACAAACCAGTTTTATGGAGAAGTTTTCAACGGGTTATTCACGATATTCACATATTGAGAGCAAAGTAATATGGTCCGTTGGTCTAGGGGTATGATTCTCGCTTTGGGTGCGAGAGGTCCCGGGTTCAAATCCCGGACGGACCCCGCGGAAGATCTTTCTACAAACCAGTTTTATGGAGAAGTTTTCAACGTGTTAGGCTACATATTCACATATTGAGAGCAAAGTAACATGGTCCGTTGGTCTAGGGGTATGATTCTCGCTGGGGGGAGTTGCGTTCGAGCTTTTGGAGAGTGCAGGTCGTTCGATTTTGCACTCCGTGTTTTCGTCGCGCTAAGCCTAAGCGGGGTTTTTTGCCAATTTATTTTTATTTCGGTTATTATTCGTGCATTTAATTCAATAGTTGTTAATTTATTAATTTGGTAATCCCTCCTGGGTGTTTCTACCCAGGATGGACGCATTCAAGAGATCGGTTTTTATTGATTTTAAACGAAATCTACCAAGTTTTGAAGTTGTGTCTACGGCGGTGATTGCGAACTTTGGTCTCGATTGTGCTTCTGCTTTAGTTGTCTGTGATGAGGGAGGTTACATTCTTACCTTGAAGACTTTGGCCGATGTCGAGGGCGTTATAGATTCGGGCTTGGATATTGATGGTGAGATATATGAAATTTCAAGCGTTTCTGCGAAGACTGTGACTGTCGCCTTTTCGGACTTACCGGAGTTTGTGACTGATGAAGCCGTTTTATCCAAATTAACGTCGCTTGGCTGTGAAATCAAGGGTCCGCTTGTGTGGCATAAAAAGGCATCATTCTATTGCGGACTTCGTACCGTTCGTGTTACCTTACCTGAGAATCTGTCATCATTACCATATCGCTTACGAGTTGCCGATGCTGTTGGTCGAGAGAAGTTTTACGCTGTCCGACATGATTCTCAGTTGAAAATATGTAATAAGTGTTATTCTCCTGACCATATTTATCGCCATTGTCCTGATTTCAAGTGCTTTAAGTGCCAGAAGCAGGGACATGTTGTTCGGGAGTGTCCTTTATGGCCCCGGATGGCATCCCGTGATTTAGAAGCGGCGTCTGGCGGTGGTGGTGACGGTGAAGCGATGGTCGTCGATCCTGCCTCAGTCGCTATTCCTCAAGGTTCTCCGGTCCGGGCCGGTAGCGGTGAATCTTCCATCGTCGATGCCGGTGTCAAGTCTGATCCGCGTCGGAGTGCTAAGCATTCGCTGTCGTCAAGCGATGGCGATGTCGGTAAGAAGCTGTCTTCTTCTTCTGGCTCTGCTACGAAAGTTCAAAGGGTTCCCGTTGCTATGCGTCTGTACCCTTTCAAGGGTCATCGCCGGCCTGAGTGGTGGCCTAAGGAGGTTGCTTGGCCGCCATCTTCAGAGAACGAATTTTTTGCTCGGGCGTGTCGGTATCAGGGTCAGCCTGTTACCAGTCCTCTGTATAAGGACTTTGTGATCCCGGATGATTACGGTTTCAAAGTATAAGTTACAGATTAATGGTGTTGGATTTTCTTAATGTTTTGCGGCCTTTTCTGTGTTCTGTCGGTTCTAAGCCTTTGCTTCTCATTTTCAATAAGGAGTTTTTTTTTCGTTAATTTATTTCTTCTTAATCGTCTTTACTGCTGTTTAATATCTAATTAAGCCTATTTTTGTTCATGAATTCTTTCTACAACATGTACTGCCTAATAGTGTTTGATACGTTGCTTAATTTTTTATTTCTCACTATTGTTTAATCAATATTATCTACTCGTTGTTCTTTCTTTATCGATGTTCTTTTTCGCGACCGATTTTTCAAATGTTACTTCGTATTTTTTTCTTGTTCTATTATCTTGTTGCATTTCGCTTTTTGTACCATACACGCGTCGTGTATTTTTTTAATGATATAATTAAAAAAAAAATAAAAATTCTCGCTTTGGGTGCGAGAGGTCCCGGGTTCAAATCCCGGACGGACCCAGCTGAAAATCTTTCTACCAATCAGGTTTATGGAGGAGACTTCAACGGGTTATTCAAGATATTCACATTTTGAGAGCAAAGTATCATGGTCCGTTGGTCTAGGGGTATGATTCTCGCTTTGGGTGCGAGAGGTCCCGCGTTCGAACCCCGGACGGACCCCGCGGAAAATCTTTCTAACAATCAGATTTATGGAGGAGACTTCAACTGGTTATTCAAAATATTCACATATTGTGAAAAACGTAACATGGTCCGTTGGTCTAGGGGTATGATTCTCGCTTTGGGTGCGAGAGGTCCCGGGTTCAAATCCCGGACGAACCCAGCTGAAAATCTTTCTACGAATCAGTTTTTATGGAGGAGTCTTCAACGGGTTAGGCTTCATATTCACATATTGAGAGCAAAGTTACCTGGTCCGTTGGTCTAGGGGTATGATTCTCGCCTCGGGTGCGAGAGGTCCCGGGTTCAAATCCCGGACGGACCCCGCGGAAGATCTTTCTTCAAACCAGTTTTATGGAGAAGTTTTCAACGGGTTAGGCTACATATTCACATATTGAGAGCAAAGTAACGTGGTCCGTTGGTCTAGGGGTATGATTCTCGCTTTGGGTGCGAGAGATCCAGGGTTCAAAACCCGGACGGACCCCGCGGAAAATCTTTCTACCGATCAGATTTATGGAGGGGACTTCAACGGGTTATTCAAGATATTCACATATTGAGAGCAAAGTAATATGGTCCGTTGGTCTAGGGGTATGATTCTCGCTTAGGGTGCGAGAGGTCCCGGGTTCAAATCCCGGACGGACCCAGCTGAAAATCTTTCTACGAACCAGTTTTATGGAGAAGTTTTCAACGTTTGTGGCTACATATTCACATATTGACCGCAAAGTAACATGGTCCGTTGGTTTAGGGGTATGATTATCGCTTCGGGTGCGAGAGGTCCCGGGTTCAAATCCCTGACGAACCCCACGGAAAATCTTTCTACAAACCAATTTTATGGAGAATCTTTCAACGGGTTAGGCTACATATTCACATATTGAGAGCAAAACAACATGGTCCGTTGGTCTAAGGGTATGATTCTCGCTTTGGGTGCGAGAGGTCCCAAGTTCAAATCCCGGACGAACCCCGCGGAAAATCTTCCTACGAATCAGTTTTATGAAGGAGACTTCAACGGGATATTTACATATTGAGGGCAAAGTAACGTGGTCCGTTGGTCTCGGGGTATGATTCTCGCTTTGGGTGCGAGAGGTCCCGGGTTAAAATCCCGGACGGACCCCGCGGAAAATCTTTCTACGAATCAGTTTTATGGAGGAGACTTCAACTAAATATTCACATATTGACCGCAAAGTAACATGGTCCGTTGGTCTAGGGGTATGATTATTGGTTCGGGTGCGAGAGGTCCCGGGTTAAAATCCCGGACGGACCCCGCGGAAAATCTTTCTACGAATCAGTTTTATGGAGGAGTCTTCAACGGGTTAGGCTTCATATTCACATATTGAGAGCAAAGTTACATGGTCCGTTGGTCTAGGCGTATGATTATCGCTTCGGGTGCGAGAGGTCCCGGGTTCAAATCCCGGACGAACACCGCGGAAAATCTTTCTACCAATCAGTTTTTATGGAGGAGTCTTCAACGGGTTAGGCTTCATATTCACATATTGAGAGCAAAGTTACATGGTCCGTTGGTCTAGGCGTATGATTATCGCTTCGGGTGCGAGAGGTCCCGGGTTCAAATCCCGGACGAACACCGCGGAAAATCTTTCTACCGATCAGTTTTATGGAGGAGACTTCAACGGGTTATTCAAGATATTCACATATTGTGAAAAAGGCAACATGGTCCGTTGGTCTAGGGGTATGATTCTCGCTTTCGGTGCGAGAGGTTCCGGGTTCAAATCCCGGACGGACCCCGTGGAAAATCTTTCTATGAATCAGTTTTATGGAGGAGACTTCAACGGGATATTCACACATTGAGAGTAAAGAAACGTGGTCCGTTGGTCTCGGGGTATGATTCTCGCTTTGGGTGCGAGAGGTCTCGCGTTCAAATCCCGGACGGACCCCTCGGAAAATCTTTCTAACAAATAGATTTATGGAGGAGTCTTCAACGGGTTAGGCTACATATTCACATATTGAGACCAAACTAACATGGTCCGTTGGTCTGGGGTATGATTATCGCTTTGGGTGGGAGAGGTCCCGGGTTCAAATCCTAGACGGACCCCGCGGAAAATCTTTCTACCGATCAGATTTATGGAGGGGACTTCAACGGGTTATTCAAGATATTCACATATTGAGAGCAAATTAACATGGTCCGTTGGTCTAGGGGTATGATTCTCGCTTTGGGTGCGAGAGGTCCCGAGTTCAAATCCCGGACGGACCCCGCGGAAAATCTTTCTACCGATCAGTTTTATGGAGGAGACTTCAACGGGTTATTCAAGATATTCACATATTGTGAAAAAGGTAACATGGTCCGTTGGTCTAGGGGTATGATTCTCGCTTTGGGTGCGAGAGGTCCCGGGTTCAAATCCCGGACGGACCTCGCGGAAAATCTTTCTACCGATCAGTTTTATGGAGGAGACTTCAACGGGTTATTCAAGATATTCACATATTGTGAAAAAGGTAACATGGTCCGTTGGTCTAGGGGTATGATTCTCGCTTTGGGTGCGAGAGGTCCCGGGTTCAAATCCCGGACGGACGCCGCGGAAAATCTTTCTACCAATCAGGTTTATAAGGAGACTTCAACGGGTTATTCAAGATATTCACATTTTGAGAGCGAAGTAACATGGTCCGTTGGTCTAGGGGTAGGATTCTCGCTTTGGGTGCGAGAGGTCCCGCGTTCGAATCCCGGACGGACCCCGCGGAAAATCTTTCTAACAATCAGATTTATGGAGGAGACTTCAACTGGTTATTCAAAATATTCACATATTGTGAAAAACGTAACATGGTCCGTTGGTCTAGGGGTATGATTCTCGCTTTGGGTGCGAGAGGTCCCGGGTTCAAATCCCGGACGGACCCCGCGGAAAATCTTTCTAACGATCAGTTTTATGGAGGAGACTTCAACGGGTTATTCAAGATATTCACATATTGTGAAAAAGGTAACATGGTCCGTTGGTCTAGGGGTATGATTCTCGCTTTGGGTGAGAGAGGTCCCGCGTTCGAATCCCGGACGGACCCCGCGGAAAATCTTTCTAACAATCAGATTTATGGAGGAGACTTCAACTGGTTATTCAAAATATTCACATATTGTGAAAAACGTAACATGGTCCGTTGGTCTAGGGGTATGATTCTCGCTTTGGGTGCGAGTGGTCCCGATTTTAAATCCCGGACGGACCCCGCGGAAAATCTTTCTACGAATCAGTTTTATGGAGGAGACTTCAACGGGAAATTCACATATTGAGAGCAAAGTAACATGGTCCGTTGGTCTAGGGGTATGATTCTCGCTTTGGGTGCGAGAGGTCCCGGGTTCAAATCCCGGACGGACCCCGCGGAAAATCTTTCTACCGATCAGTTTTATGGAGGAGACTTCAACGGGTTATTCAAGATATTCACATATTGTGAAAAAGGTAACATGGTCCGTTGGTCTAGGGGTATGATTCTCGCTTTGGGTGAGAGAGGTCCCGCGTTCGAATCCCGGACGGACCCCGCGGAAAATCTTTCTAACAATCAGATTTATGGAGGAGACTTCAACTGGTTATTCAAAATATTCACATATTGTGAAAAACGTAACATGGTCCGTTGGTCTAGGGGTATGATTCTCGCTTTGGGTGCGAGAGGTCCCGGGTTCAAATCCCGGACGGACCCCGCGGAAAATCTCTCTACCGATCAGTTTTATGGAGGAGACTTCAACGGGTTATTCAAGATATTCACATATTGTGAAAAAGGTAACGTGGTCCGTTGGTCTAGGGGTATGATTCTCGCTTTGGGTGAGAGAGGTCCCGCGTTCGAATCCCGGACGGACCCCGCGGAAAATCTTTCTAACAATCAGATTTATGGAGGAGACTTCAACTGGTTATTCAAAATATTCACATATTGTGAAAAACGTAACATGGTCCGTTGGTCTAGGGGTATGATTCTCGCTTTGGGTGCTAGAGGTTCCTGGTTCAAATCCCAGACGGACCCCGCCGAAAATCTTTTTACCAATCAGATTTATGGAGGAGGCTTCAACGGGTTAGGCTACATATTCATATATTGAGAGCAAACTAATATGGTCCGTTGGTCTAGGGGTATGATTCTCGCTTCGGGTGCGAGAGGTCCCGGGTTTAAATCCCGGACGGACCCCGCGGAAAATCTTTCTACCAATCAGTTTTATGAAGGGGACTTCAACGAGTTATTCAAGATATTCACATATTGTGAAAAATGAAACAAGGTCCGTTGGACTAGGGGTATGATTCTCGTATTGGGTGCGAAAGGTCCCTGGTACAAATCCCGGACGGACCCCTCGGAAAATCTTTCTAACAATCAGATTTTTGGAGGAGTCTTCAACGGGTTAGGCTACATATTCACATATTGAGAGCAAAGTAACATGGTCCGTTGGTCTAGGGGTATGATTCTCACTTAGGGTGCGAGAGGTCCCGGGTTCAAATCCCGGTTGGACCCCGCGGAAGATCTTTCTACAAACCAGTTTTATGGAGAAGTTTTCAACGTTTGTGGCTACATATTCACATATTTAGAACAAAGTAACATCGTCCGTTGGTCTAGGGGTATGATTCTCGCTTTGGGTGCGAGAGGTCCCGGGTTCAAATCCCGGACGGACCCCGCGGAAAATCTTTCTACCAATAAGTTTTATCGATAAGACTTCAACGGGTTAGGCTACATATTCACATATTGAGAGCAAAGTAACATGGTTCGTTGGTCTAGGGGTATGAATCTCGCTTTGGGTGCAAGAGGTCCCTGGTTCAAATCCTGGACGGACCCCGCCGAAAATCTTTCTACCAATCAGATTTATGGAGGAGGCTTCAACGGGTTAGGCTACATATTCACATATTGAGAGCAAAGTAACATGGTTCGTTGGTCTAGGGGTATGATTCTCGCTTTGGGTGCTAGAGGTCCCTGGTTCAAATCCCGGACGGACCCCGCCGAAGATCTTTTTACCAATCAGATTTATGGAGGAGGCTTCAACGGGTTAGGCTACATATTCACATATTAAGAGCAAACTAACATGGTCCGTTGCTCTAGGGGTATGGTTCTCACTTTGGGTGCGAGAGGTACCTGGTTCTAATCCCGGACGGACCCCGCCGAAAATCTTTCTACCAATCAGATTTATGGAGGAGGCTTCAATGGGTTAGGCTACATAATCACATATTGAGAGCAAACTAACATGGTCCGTTGGTCTAGGGGTATGATTCTCGCTTTGGACGCGAGTGGTCCCGGGTTCAAGTCCCGGACGGACCCCGCTTAAAATCTTTCTACCATTCAGTTTTATGGAAAAGACTTCAACGGGTTATTCAAGATATTCACATATTATGAAAAACGTAGCATGGTCCGTTGGTCTAGGGGTATGATTCTCGCTTAGGGTGCGAGAGGTCCCGGGTTCAAATCCCGGACGGACCCCACGGAAAATCTTTCTACCAATCAGTTTTATGGAGAAGACTTCAACGGGTTAGGCTACATATTCACATATTGAGAGTAAAGTAACACGGTCCGTTGGTCTAGGGGTATGATTCTCGCTTTGGGTGCGAGAGGTTACGTGTTCAAATCCCGGACGGACCCCGCGGAAAATCTTTCTACGAATCAGTTTTATGGAGGAGACTTCAACGGGTTATTCAAGATATTCACATATTATGAAAAAAGCAACACGGTCCGTTGGTCTAGGGGTATGATTCTCGCTTTGGGTGCGAGAGGTTACGGGTTCAAATCCCTGACGATTCCCGCGGAAAATCTTTCTACCAATCAGTTTTATGGAGAAGACTTCAACGGGTTAGGCTACATATTCACATATTGAGCGCAAAGCAACATGGTCCGTTGGTCTCGGGGTATGATTCTCGCTTTGGACGCGATTGTCCCGGGTTCAAGTCCCGGACGGACCCCGCTTAAAATCTTTCTACCATTCAGTTTTATGGAAAAGACTTCAACGGGTTATTCAAGATATTCACATATTATGAAAAACGTAACATGGTCTGTTGGTCTAGGGGTATGATTCTCGCTTAGGGTGCGAGAGGTCCCGGGTTCAAATCCCGGACGGACCCCGCGGAAAATCTTTCTACCAATAAGTTTTATCGATAAGACTTCAACGGGTTAGGCTACATATTCACATATTGAGAGCAAAGTAACATGGTTCGTTGGTCTAGGGGTATGATTCTCGCTTTGGGTGCAAGAGGTCCCTGGTTCAAATCCCGGACGGACCCCGCCGAAAATCTTTCTACCAATAAGTTTTATGAATAAGACTTCAACGGGTTAGGCTACATATTCACATATTGAGAGCAAAGTAACATGGTTCGTTGGTCTAGGGGTATGATTCTCGCTTTGGGTGCTAGAGGTCCCTGGTTCAAATCCCGGACGGACCCCGCCGAAGATCTTTTTACCAATCAGATTTATGGAGGAGGCTTCAACGGGTTAGGCTACATATTCACATATTAAGAGCAAACTAACATGGTCCGTTGCTCTAGGGGTATGGTTCTCGCTTTGGGTGCGAGAGGTCCCTCTTTCAAATCCCTGACGGACCCCGCCGAAAATCATTCTACCAATCAGATTTATGGAGGAGGCTTCAACGGGTAAGGCTACATATTCACATATTAAAAGCAAACTAACATGGTCCGTAGGTCTAGGGGTATGATTCTCGCTTTGGGTGCGAGAGGTCCCTGGTTCAAATCCCTGACGGACCCCGCCGAAAATCATTCTACCAATCAGATTTATGGAGGAGGCTTCAACGGATAAGGCTACATATTCACATATTAAAAGCAAACTAACATGGTCCGTAGGTCTAGGGGTATGGTTCTCGCTTTGGGTGCGAGAGGTCCCTGGTTCTAATCCCGGACGGACCCCACCGAAAATCTTTCTACCAATCAGATTTATGGAGGAGGCTTCAATGGGTTAGGCTACATAATCACATATTGAGAGCAAACTAACATGGTCCGTTGGTCTAGGGGTATGATTCTCGCTTTGGACGCGAGTGGTCCCGGGTTCAAGTCCCGGACGGACCCCGCTTAAAATCTTTCTACCATTCAGTTTTATGGAAAAGACTTCAACGGGTTATTCAAGATATTCACATATTATGAAAAACGTAACATGGTCCGGTGGTCTAGGGGTATTATTTCTCGCTTAGGGTGCGAGAGTACCCGGGTTCAAATCCCGGACGGACCCCACGGAAAATCTTTCTACCAATCAGTTTTTTGGAGAAGACTTCAACGGGTTAGGCTACATATTCACATATTGAGAACATAGCAACACGGTCCGTTGGTCTAGGGGTATGGTTCTCGCTTTGGGTGCGAGAGGTCCCGGGTTCAAATCCCGGACGGACCCCGCAGAAAATCTTTCTACCAATCAGTTTTATGGAGAAGACTTCATCGGGTTAGGCTACATATTCACATATTGAGAGAAAATTAACACGGTCGGTTGGTCTAGGGGTATGATTCTCGCTTAGAGTGCGAGAGGTCCC
Source organism: Leiobunum rupestre (assembly GCF_980474605.1). Lineage (NCBI taxonomy): Eukaryota > Metazoa > Arthropoda > Arachnida > Opiliones > Sclerosomatidae > Leiobunum > Leiobunum rupestre. Next base: position 13,279,793 of record NC_143393.1, on the reverse strand, counting down.
GGGTTCAAATCCCGGATGGATCCCGCGGAAAATCTTTCTACCAATCAGTTTTATGGAGAAGACTTCAACGGGTTAGGCTACATATTCACATATTGAGAGCATAGTAACACGGTCCGTTGGTCTAGGGGTATGATTCTCGCTTTGGGTGCGAGAGGTCCCGGGTTCAAATCCCGGACGGACCCCGCGGGAAATCTTTCTAACAATCAGGTTTATGGAGGAGGCTTCAACGGATTGGGCTACATATTCACATATTGAGAGCTAAGTAACACGGTCCGTTGGTCTAGGGGTTTAATTCTCGCTTTGGGTGCGAGAGGTCCCTGGTTCAAATCCCGGACGGACCCCGCCGAAACTTTTTCTACCAATCAGTTTTATGGAGAAGACTTCAACGGGTTAGGCTACATATTCACATATTGAGAGCATAGTAACACGGTCCGTTGGTCTAGGGGTATGATTCTCGCTTTGGGTGCGAGAGGTCTCGGGTTCAAATCCCGGACGGACCCCGCGGGAAATCTTTTAACCAATCAGTTTTATGGAGAAGACTTCAACGGGTTAGGCTACATATTCACATATTGAGAGCAAAGTAACTTGGTCCGTTGGTCTAGGGGTATGATTCTCGCTTTGGACGCGAGTGGTCCCAGGTTCAAGTCCCGGACGGACCCCGCTTAAAATCTTTCTACCATTCAGTTTTATGGAGGAGACTTCAACGGGCTATTCAAGATACTCACATATTATGAAAAACGTAACATGGTCCGTTGGTCTAGGGTATGATTCTCGCTTTGGGTGCGAGAGGTCCCGGGTTCAAATCCCGGATGGATCCCGCGGAAAATCTTTCTACCAATCAGATTTATGAAAGGAACTTCAACGGGTTAGGCTACATATTCACATATTGAGAGCATAGTAACACGGTCCGTTGGTCTAGGGGTATGATTCTCGCTTTGGGTGCGAGAGGTCCCGGGTTCAAATCCCGGACGGACCCCGCGGGAAATCTTTCTAACAATCAGGTTTATGGAGGAGGCTTCAACGGATTGGGCTACATATTCACATATTGAGAGCTAAGTAACACGGTCCGTTGGTCTAGGGGTTTAATTCTCGCTTTGGGTGCGAGAGGTCCCTGGTTCAAATCCCGGACGGACCCCGCCGAAACTTTTTCTACCAATCAGTTTTATGGAGAAGACTTCAACGGGTTAGGCTACATATTCACATATTGAGAGCATAGTAACACGGTCCGTTGGTCTAGGGGTATGATTCTCGCTTTGGGTGCGAGAGGTCTCGGGTTCAAATCCCGGACGGACCCCGCGGGAAATCTTTTAACCAATCAGTTTTATGGAGAAGACTTCAACGGGTTAGGCTACATATTCACATATTGAGAGCAAAGTAACTTGGTCCGTTGGTCTAGGGGTATGATTCTCGCTTTGGACGCGAGTGGTCCCAGGTTCAAGTCCCGGACGGACCCCGCTTAAAATCTTTCTACCATTCAGTTTTATGGAGGAGACTTCAACGGGCTATTCAAGATACTCACATATTATGAAAAACGTAACATGGTCCGTTGGTCTAGGGTATGATTCTCGCTTTGGGTGCGAGAGGTCCCGGGTTCAAATCCCGGATGGATCCCGCGGAAAATCTTTCTACCAATCAGATTTATGAAAGGAACTTCAACGGGTTAGGCTACATATTCACACATAGAGAGCAAACCAACATGGTCCGTTGGTCTAGGGGTATGGTTCTCGCTTTAGTTGCGGGAGGTCCCGGGTTCAAACCCCAGACGGGCCTCGCGGAAAATCTTTCTACCAATCAGTTTTATGGAGGAGACTTCAACGCGTTATTAAAGATATTCACATATTATGAAAACTGTAACATGGTCCGTTGGTCTAGGGGTATGATTCTCGCTTAGGGTGCGAGAGGTCCCGGGTTCAAATCCCGGACGGACCCCACGGAAAATCTTTCTACCAATCAGTTTTATGGAGAAGACTTCAACGGGTTAGGCTACATATTCACATATTGAGAGCAAAGTAACACGGTCCGTTGGTCTAGGGGTATGATTCTCGCTTTGGGTGCGAGAGGTTACGGGTTCAAATCCCGGTCGATTCCCGCGGAAAATCTTTCTACCAATTAGTTTTATGGAGAAGACTTCAACGGGTTAGGCTACATATTCACATATTGAGAGCAAAGCAACATGGTCCGTTGGTCTCGGGGTATGATTCTCGCTTCGGGTGCGAGAGGTCCTGGGTTCAAATCCCGGACGGACCCCGCGGAAAATCTTTCTACGAATCAGTTTTATGGAAAAGACTTCAACGGGTTATTCAAGATATTCACATATTATGAAAAACGTAACATGGTCCGTTGGTCTAGGGGTATGATTCTCGCTTTGGGTGCGAGAGGTTACGGGTTCAAATCCCGGTCGATTCCCGCGGAAAATCTTTCTACCAATCAGTTTTATGGAGAAGACTTCAACGGGTTAGGCTACATATTCACATATTGAGAGCAAAGCAACATGGTCCGTTGGTCTCGGGGTATGATTCTCGCTTCGGGTGCGAGAGGTCCTGGGTTCAAATCCCGGACGGACCCCGCGGAAAATCTTTCTACGAATCAGTTTTATGGAGGAGACTTCAACGGGTTATTCAAGATATTCACATATTATGAAAAACGCAACACGGTCCGTTGGTCTAGGGGTATGATTCTCGCTTTGTGTGCGAGAGGTTACGGGTTCAAATCCCGGACGGACCCCGCGGAAAATCTTTCTACAAACCAGTTTTATGGAGGAGGCTTCAACGGGTAAGGCTACATATTCACATATTAAGAGCAAACTAACATGGTCCGTTGGTCTAGGGGTATGGTTCTCGCTTTGGGTGCGAGAGGTCCCTGGTTCAAATCCCTGACGGACCCCGCCGAAAATCATTCTACCAATCAGATTTATGGAGGAGGCTTCAACGGGTAAGGCTACATATTCACATATTAAAAGCAAACTAACCCCTGTAGCATTTTAGAGTCGGGCCGACGTCGGCTAGTGTCTTAAAACAGAAAGGTCGGCCTACTGTCGGGCCACCCCACTCTGAAAGGTCGAAATGTCCTAGTAGAAAAGTAGTCGGCCGACCGTCGATCGACAAAAAAATTCGACTCAGAAAGGACTATGGACCGACTCAAAAATGACTATGGGCCGACTCAGAAATGACTATGGGCCGACTCAGAAATGACTATGGGCCGACTCAGAAATGACTATGGGGCGACTCAGAAATGACTATGGGCCGACTCAGAAATGACTATGGGCCGACTCAGAAATGACTATGGGCCGACTTCACAAAGGCATATTTCCGACTCGGAAACGACGTTGTGCCGACATTAAATGAAATCGCACTTCGGAACTCCCACTTAATACCAATTTGATGCCTTAACAGTAATTTAGCTGAGATTGAATCGATAATAATTTTCAATTATTTTGTAAGCAAAAATGAGCTATTTATATTAATAGAACTAATCCAAACAATATACAAGACTGCAAATCTTTTGGCGAAGTACATAGAATTAATATAGTAGTGATATAGAAAAGAAACATTTTAATTAAGCTTATAGATTTTAATACATAAAAACAATCACAATTCAAATACTTTTAACAAAGGTCATTATCTTTTAATGTTGTAGTCTATTTTATATGTTATTTATAAAACACATGACCTTGTAATTGCCAAGGCCTAACCGCTCATGCAAAACATTGATCACAAAGCTATAATTAATTGATATAGATATTATTTATATTGATATATTATTGAAAAACTTACTTTGTTAGTTTCGATTTAATGTATATCTCAAGATTTCAATGATTTTTCCATTAATTTTTAATAGAAAATTAAGCGCACAAGTCAACAATTACACCTCTTTTTTTTGCTCGTTATGAGCCATTGTAACGGGTGGGACAATACAGTCCGCTCGTCCATTTGATTAATCAGGTGCGAGATATGTGTTACGGCCACGCCAACGGGGGGATACTTGGGGATAGGGTTGGGACACCCGTGGCGGAAGTATGACAACCACCCGTTGGGGGATTAGTGGTCGTCCTCACACGGCCATCCACAAACTCTGCCTCCCGGACGCCTGGGATTACAGGAGTGAGCCACTACTCCCGGCCAATTACACCTCTCATCTCAAGCGAGTTCGCCAATAAACTTCTAACATGCTGCTAGTCCGGAGATGGCGCTGCGAAAGTATCAACTGGCGCGTGCTTTTGAATTTTTTAAACTATGAAGCGTTTGAAAAACGTTTGTGCTCGTATCAAAAGGCCTATTTATTAATACATTTAAAATTTTTTAATCTATTTAGAGTATAATTAATCAATATCAATAAAAATCAGGAATTTATATTTTGAAATAATATCGTAAATCGCAAACCCTTGTAACACATGAAGTCGGTTTAGAGCAAAGACTGTATATACTTCGCTTACTAGACAGGCGTTTCCATACAAAAAACCTGTTAACACTTTCGAAACACGGGAGAAGCCTTTGACCAGCCGTTAGAGGCGCCACTAGTAGCACTCTGAAGCGCGGGGAAAATTTTTACCAGCGTCTGCTATCGTATGCAAGTTGAGCCATTGAACACGCCAGTCGACGACCAAATGCCGACCTAAAAACGTCGAAACGTTTTTCGACACTAAAACCGTAAATGCTTTTTTGGGACTATTTATGGTTGGTATGCCGACCATTATCCAACTTAAAATAGACCTTACATTTAATTATTGGATTCGACATTAACTTTATGAAACCGACCATATTTATTTAGGAAAAGGGGATATTTTAATTATTTTCTGACTATTTGATGATGATGAATTTTTTATTCACTTTTAATTTTTCTTCAAACTTATTTGTATTCGAAAATCTAATAATGAGATCAGTTTTGGGTCGGAAATAAGCATTAACATAAAGTCGGCCCGACGTCGTTTCGGAGTCGGTTCTTAGATCTATTAATTGGCGGTAAAGAGTCGACGTTTTGTAGTCGGCCGACCATTTTACCCCTACGACATTTCGACCCTCAATCCAAAGGTCGGCCGACTTTAGTGTTTAGTACGATTAAAGTCGACTTGCCGACTTTATAAAGTCTCAAAATGGAAATTTGTAATTTTTAGGGTTTGAAAAAATTGAACAATTTGAGTCGGCATACGGTCGTCGACCTGAAAACGACTTTTAGACCCATACCCGACTCTTGACCGACACCCTAATGCTACAGGGGAACATGGTCCGTAGGTCTAGGGGTATGGTTCTCGCTTTGGGTGCGAGAGGTCCCTGGTTCTAATCCCGGACGGACCCCGCTGAAAATCTTTCTACCAATCAGATTTATGGAGGAGGCTTCAATGGGTTAGGCTACATAATCACATATTGAGAGCAAACTAACATGGTCCGTTGGTCTAGGGGTATGATTCTCGCTTTGGACGCGATTGGTCCCGGGTTCAAGTCCCGGACGGACCCCGCTTAAAATCTTTCTACCATTCAGTTTTATGGAAAAGACTTCAACGGGTTATTCAAGATATTCACATATTATGAAAAACGTAACATGGTCCGTTGGTCTAGGGGTATTATTCTCGCTTAGGGTGCGAGAGGTCCCGGGTTCAAATCCCGGACGGACCCCACGGAAAATCTTTCTACCAATCAGTTTTTTGGAGAAGACTTCAACGGGTTAGGCGACATATTCACATATTGAGAACATAGTAACACGGTCCGTTGGTCTAGGGGTATGGTTCTCGCTTTGGGTGCGAGAGGTCCCGGGTTCAAATCCCGGACGGACCCCGCGGAAAATCTTTCTACCAATCAGTTTTATGGAGAATTTTTCAACGTCTTAGGCTACATATTCACATATTGATAGCAAATTAACACGGTCCGTTGGTCTAGGGGTATGATTCTCGCTTTGGGTGCGAGAGGTCCCGGGTTCAAATCCCGGACGGACCCCGCGGAAGATCTTTCTACAAACCAGTTTTATGGAGAATTTTTCAACGTCTTAGGCTACATATTCACATATTGATAGCAAATTAACATGCTCCGTTGGTCTAGGGGTATGATTCTCGCTTTAGGTGCG
>NC_143393.1:13236239-13266239 GCF_980474605.1 Leiobunum rupestre | reverse complement strand
ACCGATCAGATTTATGGAGGGGACTTCAACGGGTTATTCAAGATATTCACATATTGAGAGCAAAGTAATATGGTCCGTTGGTCTAGGGGTATATTTCTCGCTTAGGGTGCGAGAGGTCCCGGGTTCAAATCCCGGATGGATCCCGCGGAAAATCTTTCTACCAATCAGATTTATGGAGGGGACTTCAACGGCTTAGGCTACATATTCACACATTGAGAGCAAAGTAACATGGTCCGTTGGTCTAGGGGTATGATTCTCGCTTTGGACGTGAGTGGTCCCGGGTTCAAGTCCCGGACGGACCCCGCTTAAAATCTTTCTACCAATCAATTTTATGGAGGAGACTTCAATGGGTTATTCAAGATATTCATATATTATGAAAAACGTAACATGGTCCGTTGGTCTAGGGTTATGATTCTCGCTTAGAGTGCGAGAGGTCACGGGTACAAATCCCGGACGGACCCCGCGGAAGATCTTTCTACAAACCAGTTTTATGGAGAAGTTTTCAACGGGTTAGGCTACATATTCACATATAGAGAGCAAAGTAACATGGTCCGTTGGTCTAGGGGTATGATTCTCGCTTTGGACGTGAGTGGTCCCGGGTTCAAGTCCCGGACGGACCCCGCTTAAAATCTTTCTACCAATCAATTTTATGGAGGAGACTTCAATGGGTTATTCAAGATATTCATATATTATGAAAAACGTAACATGGTCCGTTGGTCTAGGGGTATGATTCTCGCTTAGGGTGCGAGAGGTCCCGGGTTCAAATCCCGGACGGACCCCGCGGAAAATCTTTCTACCAATCAGTTTTATGGAGAAGACTTCAACGGGTTAGGCTACATATTCACATATTGAGAGCATTGTAACACGGTCCGTTGGTCTAGGGGTATGATTCTCGCTTTGGGTGCGAGAGGTCCCGGGTTCAAATCCCGGACGGACCCCGCGGGAAATCTTTCTAACAATCAGATTTATGGAGGAGGCTTCAACGGATTGGGCTACATATTCACATATTGAGAGCACACTAACATGGTCCGTTGGTCTAGGGGTTTGATTCTCGCTTTGGGTGCGAAAGGTCCCGGGTTCAAATCCCGGACGGACCTTGCGGAAGATCTTTCTACAAACCAGTTTTATGGAGAAGTTTTCAACGTGTTAAGCTACATATTCACATATTGAGAGCAAAGTAACATGGTCCGTTGGTCTAGGGGTATGATTATCGCTTCGGGGGCGAGAGGTCCCGGGTTCAAATCCCGGACGAAACCCGTGGAAAATCTTTTTGCCGATCAGATTTATGGAGGGGACTTCAACGGGTTATTCAAGATATTAACATATTGAGAGCAAAGTAATATGGTCCGTTGGTCTAGGGGTATATTTCTCGCTTAGGGTGCGAGAGGTCACGGGTTCAATTCCCGGACGGACCCCGCGGAAAATCTTTCTACCGATCAGATTTATGGAGGGGACTTCAACGGGTTATTTAAGATATTAACATATTGAGAGCAAAGTAATATGGTCCGTTGGTCTAGGGGTATGATCTCGCTTAGGGTGCGAGAGGTCCCGTTTTCAAATCCTGGACGGACCCCGCGGAAAGTCTTTCTACAAACCAGTTTTATGGAGAAGACTTCAACGGGTTATGCTTCATATTCACATATTGAGAGCAAAGTAACATGGTCCGTTGGTCTAGGGGTATGATTCTCGCTTTGGACGCGAGTGGTCCCGGGTTCAATTCCCGGACGGACCCCTCTTAAAATCTTTCTACCAATCAGTTTTATGGAGGAGACTTCAACGGGTTATTCAAGATATTCACATATTATGAAAAACGTAACATGGTCCGTTGGTCTAGGGGTATGACTCTCGCTTAGGGTGCGAGAGGTCCCGGGTTCAAATCCCGGACGGACCCCGCAGAAAATCTTTCTAACAATCAGTTTTATGGAGAAGACTTCAACGGGTTAGGCTACATATTCACATATTGAGAGCAAAGTAACACGGTCCGTTGGTCTAAGGGTATGATTCTCGCTTTGGGTGCGAGAGTTCCCGGGTTCAAATCCCGGACGGACCCCGCGGGAAATCTTTCTAACAATCAGATTTATGGAGGAGGCTTCAACGGATTAGGCTACATATTCACATATTGAGAGCAAACTGACATGGTCCGTTGGTCTAGGGGTTTGATTCTCGCTTTGGGTGCGAGAGGTCCCGGGTTCAAGTCCACGACGGACCTTGCGGAAGATCTTTCTACAAACCAGTTTTATGGAGAAGTTTTAAACGTGTTAGGCTACATATTCACATATTGAGAGTAGATTAACATGGTCCGTTGGTCTAGGGGTAGGGTTCTCGCTTTGGGTGCGATAGGTCCTGGGTTCAAATCCCGGACTGACCCCGCGGAAAATCTTTCTACCGATCAGATTTATGGAGGGGACTTCAACGGGTTATTCAAGATATTCACATATTGAGAGCAAAGTAATGTGGTCCGTTGGTCTAGGGGTATATTTCTCGCTTAGGTTGCGAGAGGTCCCGGGTTCAAATCCCGGACGGACCCCGTGGAAGATCTCTCTACAAACCAGTTTTATGGAGAAGTTTTCAACGTGTTAGGCTACATATTCACATATTGAGAGTAGATTAACATGGTCCGTTGGTCTAGGGGTAGGGTTCTCGCTTTGGGTGCGATAGGTCCCGGGTTCAAATCCCGGACGAACACCGCGGAAAATCTTTCTACCGATCAGATTTATGGAGGGGACTTCAACGGGTTATTCAAGATATTAACATATTGAGAGCAAAGTAATATGATCCGTTGGTCTAGGGGTATATTTCTCGCTTAGGGTGCGAGAGGTCCCGAGTTCAAATCCCCGACGGACCCCGCGGAAAATCTTTCTACCAATCAGTTTTATGGAGAAGACTTCAACGGGTTAGGCTACATATTCACATAATAAGAGCAAAGTAACACGGTCCGTTGGTCTAAGGGTATGATTCTCGCTTTGGGTGCGAGAGGTCCCGGGTTCAAATCCCGGACGGACCCCGCGGAAAATCTTTCTACCAATCAGTTTTATGGAGGAGGCTTCCTCGGATTAGGCTACATATTCATATATTGAGAGCAAACTAACATGGTCCGTTGGTCTAGGGGTATATTTCTCGCTTAGGGTGCGAGAGGTCCCGGGTTCAAATCTCGGACGGACCCCGCGGAAAATCTTTCTACAAACCAGTTTTATGGAGAAGTTTTCAACGTGTTAGGCTACATATTCACATATTGAGAGCAAATTAACATGGTCCGTTGGTCTAGGGGTATGATTCTCGCTTTGGGTGCGAGAGGTCCCGGGTTCAAATCCCGGACGGACCCCGCGTAAAATCTTTCTACCGATCAGATTTATGGAGGGGACTTCAACGGGTTAGGCTTCATATTCACATATTGAGAACGAAGTAAGGGGTATGATTCTCGCTTAGGGTGCGAGAGGTCCCGGGTTCAAATCCCGGACGGACCCCGCGGAAAATCTTTCTACCGATCAGATTTATGGAGGGGACTTTAACGGGTTATTCAAGATATTCACATATCGTGAAAAAAGTAACATGGTCCGTTGGTCTAGGGGTATGATTCTCGCTTAGGGTGCGAGAGGTCCCGGGTTCAAATCCCGGACGGACCCCGCGGAAAATCTTTCTATCAATCAGTTTTATGGAGAAGACTTCAACGGGTTAGGCTACATATTCACATATTGAGAGCAAATTAAAATGGTCCGTTGGTGTAGGGGTTTGGTTCTCGCTTCGGGTGCGAAAGGTCCCGGGTTCAAATCGCGGATGGACTCCACGGAAAATCTTTCTACCAATCAGTTTTATGGAGGAGACTTCAATGGGTTATTCAAGACATTCACATATTGAGACCAAAGTAATATGATCCGTTGGTCTAGGGGTATGATTCTCGCTTCGGGTGCGAGAGGTCCCGGGTTCAAATCCCGGACGGACCCCGCGGAAAATCTTTCTACCAATCAGATTTATGGAGGAGGCTTCAACGGGTTAGGCTACATATTCACATTTTGAGAGCAAACTAACATGGTCCGTTGGTCTAGGGGTATGGTTCTCGCTTAGGGTGCGAGAGGTCCCGGTTTCAAATCCCGGACGGACCACGCGGAAAGTCTTTGTACAAAACAGTTTTATGGAGAAGACTTCAACGGGTTATGCTTCATATTCACATATTGAGAGCACAGTAACATGGTCCGTTGGTCTAGGGGTATGATTATCGCTTCGGGTGCGAGAGGTCCCGGGTTCAAATCCCGGACGGACCCCACGGAAGATCTTTCTACAAACCAGTTTTATGGAGAAGTTTTCAACGGGTTATGCTTCATATTCACATATTGAGAGCACAGTAACATGGTCCGTTGGTCTAGGGGTATGATTATCGCTTCGGGTGCGAGAGGTCCCGGGTTCAAATCCCGGACGGACCCCACGGAAGATCTTTCTACCAATCAGACTTATGGAGGAGGCTTCAACGGGTTAGGCTACATATTCACTTATTGAGAGCAAACTAACATGGTCCGTTTGCCTAGGGGTAGTGTTCTCGCTTTGGGTGCGAGAGGTCCCGGTTTCAAGTCCCGGACGGACCCCGCGGAAAATCTTTCTACCAATCAGTTTTATGGAGGAGACTTCAACGGGTTATTCAAGAAATTCACATATTGTGAAAAACGTAACATGATCCGTTGGTCTAGGGGTATGATTCTCGCTTTGGGTGCGAGAGGTCCCGGTTTCAAGTCGCGGACGGACCCCGCGGAAAGTCTTTCTACAAAACAGTTTTATAGAGAAGACTTCAACGGGTTAGGCTTCATATTCACATATTGAGAGTAAAGTAAGGGGTATGGTTCTCGCTTTGGGTGCGAGAGGTCCCGGGTTCAATTACCGACGGACCCCGCGGAAAATCTTTCAACCAAACAGTTTTATGGAGAAGACTTCAACGGGTTAGGCTACATATTCACATATTGAGAGCAAAGTAACATGGTCCGTTGGTATAGAGGTATGATTCTCGCTTTGGGTGTGAGAGGTCCCGCGTTCAAATCCCGGACGGACCCCTCGGAAAATCTTTCTAACAATCAGATTTATGGAGGAGACTTCAACGGGTTATTCAAAATATTAACATATTGTGAAAACCGAACACGGTCAGTTGGTCTAGGGGTATGATTCTCGCTTTGGGTGCGAGAGGTCCCGGGTTTAAATCCCGGACGAGTAGGAGAAGCTAACGTCTTTGGCACTTTTCAATGTACAGGTAGAAAGGGGGTCGGCACCGGAAATCCCCGCTTCCTTCCCCCTTCCGGCAGGTGGCGCTGGGGGGTCGACATTTTCTTCCCCCCTCGGGTTAAGTCACCGAAGGTCATTGACCTCCGCAGAGTGGCGCGCGCGCTGATTGGCTGGCGCGGGGAGCACGTGGTTACCTGCGCGCTGATTGGCTGGCGCTTAACTACGCGGCGCGGGAACCACGTGGTTACCACGCGCGTGTACTGCGCGCTAATTGGCTGACTCGAAATTGTTCAAAATGGCGCCGATTGGTTGGTATTTTGGCGCGAAAAAAGGTCAGTACTCCTTTAAAGGAATTCCCAGGCTCGCTATACTCGGGCATTGTTAAAGTGGTGACAGGTTTGATTGATTGAGCAGGTGTAGAAATAACTTAGCGGCGCAAATACCTTTAGTGACAATACCGAGAGAAAAACCTATTAATTATGTCATCGAATTAAATTGAGTCGCGCTGGAAATGCGTTAGTGAACAATCCTTTCGCATAGTCATGGTAGAACCGGTTCATTCCGCTTTCGTTAAGTAATTAATCATTTTGACAAATTGACAATAGGACTGTCACGCGATTATTTTGTTCTTTCCCCCCCTTACCTTGCGAGTATAAAAGAAACCGCCCAACGGTCAATTTCGCAGAAGCTACTAACAGCGCACCCACTCTCCGACGACCAATCAGCAAGATGGTAATTATGTTTTTGAAATTTTTTAAGCGAGATTAGTTTTTAATCTCTATATGTCTTAGGCAGCCCGAGACGACATTAAGCTCGATTATGACACTCCCCCAACAGCACCAGTGAAGTTGCCCGAAGTATACGCTAGAAAATCAAAAGTCGGCGAAGTAATTAAAAAAAATAAACCTCGACAATTATTTGCGGGGAAAGGGGCTAACCAAGACATAGAAAAATTAACAAAGAATACCACTTGGCACGATATTGTATTAGAATTCTCCGAGCTCGGAGATTTGGGCGTTAAAATAACGACCTTTGACCAAAAAATATATATAGATATAAGGCGTTACGCCACGCACGTAGCATCCAGTCTTCCGCAACCGACTAAACAGGGTGTATGCGTTAAACTAGAATCAGGACCCCAGCTTAAAGCAGCCTTAGAAGACGTCAAGGACCTAGACGCCGTTAACCTAATTGAGGGTGACAAATTAGAAATTCGCCATAGCCAGGCCACCGGTCACACTTGCTTGACCAAAAATTCTGGTTCCTCATTTGCAAAATCGCTGACCCTATACGGCAGAAGAGACATTCACGACGTCCTGCGGTTATTGAGGGAAGTGACTCAACGCTACGACGAAATTCGTAAATTACAATGACTCAAGAAGCCCCTCTCGATTTAAGTACCAGGTTTCGACCTGATAACTATTATTCGGTTACTAAAATTATCTCTCGGACTTCCAAAAAATACAAATGTAAAACTTTAGAATTCAAGTGCGAGTTCAAAAACTTGGACGATCTCAACCACGCGCGAATAGAAACCCAATTAAACGAAATTTTCCAATCCCTTTTAAACGAAATTAGCGATGAAAATCAGGGTTATAGTCGTATCAGAATAGCGGTCAGTTCGGACGAACTCGAAGAGCCCATTAATTTCCAATTTATGAACCTAAACGAGTTGACGGCCGATAGAATTTTAAGCGGTATCGAGCAGGTAGCCCAGTCCCATAAAAATTTATACTTTGAGGCCCCCCTAAAATTCGACATAATTCTTCTGCAAGACACCAATATGAGTGGTATTCGAAAAAGTATTCGTAACAGGACTATTGACTGCTTAGAAAATTACATTGAACAGGGCAATACCTAAATTTATTCCAATTCGCAATTCTGATAATCTGTGCTTTGCGAGGGCGGTTGCGGTAGGACAGTGCCTCGCTGACTACCAAGAATTAAAAAATAAAGGGCAATCCAAAAATTTTAATATGCATGATCTTAAGTACATTCGTAATGTCAACCATCCAAAACAAAAAAAAGCGGCCTTAGCGTTACACAGATTATCAAAAGTTCCCCCAGGTCCTGTTGAAATAAAAGACATTCCTAAATTCCAAAATGTCTTGCCAGATTATCAAATTATCCTGCTCGATTCCGAGTCCAATTTTGACCCCATTTATTTAGGCCACTTTCAACCCAAACAAATCTTTCTCCTTAAATTAGGAAACCACGTTCACGTAGTGAGGTCTTACGCCGCCATGTTCGGGGGAATAGGGTACTGTCCATTTTGTTTGAAAGTTTTTACGAATGTCAAAGTAAAAAAACAGCACAATTGCGAGGGCCCCGTTAATTGTAAGCGGTGTCTCGACACGAATGTTTCCCATACCGAAACTAGTCAACGTTGCGCCAACTGCTTTAGATATTTTTCGGGGAATACGTGCTTCCAAAAGCATATAGAATTAGGCACGTGCGACAAACTCAAACGTTGCCTAACTTGCGGTAAAGAGTTTGAAGGGGAGCACGTATGCGATTTGAAATGTCATTACTGCAAAATTGAGCACCCGAAAAATGCGTGTTTTGTTCAACCTATCACGTTACCGGAAAATTCCACCAGAATCCTTTACTTTGATTTTGAAACTTTAGTCGACAATGACGAGATTAAACCCGTTCTGCTAATTACCGCTATGCAAGAGAGTCCGTACTCTGAAACGTACGATTACCGTACCTTTACCGGCTTTAATTGCGTCGAGACGTTTTTAGATTACTTATTGGAGAGTCAGGTCGTTGCAAAAAAGGGTAAGACCAAATATTCAAAGGTCGAACAAGTTTTTAATAACATTACGTGCATTTCGCATTTTGGATCTGGATTTGACAGTTTACTCGTATTAAAAGGAGTTCTGACCCGGCCAATAATCCCCGAAGTTATCTTTAAAGGCTGCAAACTTCTCGCGATGTTTCTTTCCAAATACAATATAAGATTTATAGATAGCTTTTCTTATTTTCCAGCCCCTCTCAGAAGCTTCTCCAAAACCTTTAATTTAAGCGAAAGCAAGGGATTTTTCCCGTATTCTTTCTTAAAAAAAGACACCTTAGACTATATCGGCGTCGTACCGGAAAAATCCTTTTTCGAAGTAGATAAATTAACCCCCGACCAATTGGCAAATTTCGACACTTGGTACGACGCCCAAAAATGTACCGTTTTTGATTTAAAAGAAGTGTTGACAAAGTACGCCATTGATGACGTCAAGCTGTTACAGAGGGGTTTTGACCGGTTCAGAAATCTTTTTAGAGAAAAGGTCAATTTCGACATTTTGGCGGGAAAAAGCGTGACTCTACCCGGAGCTTTAACCGATTTATTTTTGAGCCGGTATCTGAAACCAAATACCATAGCTATTATCCCGCCAGCAGGGTACAGGGGTAAGCATTCCGTTAAAGCTCTCAGATGGGCGGCTTACTTGGAGCAAAAAATGCACGTAAAGTTTCAAACGGCGCGATCGTTGGAGGGAGAAAAGTATTTAGCTCCTTACCACCCCGACATTTACAGCGCTGACCCTTTAATAATTGGGGAATTTTTCGGGTGTTTCTGGCACGGGTGTCCCAATCACACTGACCATAATGGGTACAATTACGAACTTAAAGAATCTAACATCAATAATTACTTAAAAACTCTCGACAAAATCGAGTTTTATCGTCAAAATTACCCCAACGCGCGTTTAATTACCATATGGGAGTGTGAATGGGACACGTTTTTAAAAGATAACCCCGAAATAAATTCGTATTGCGACGAACTGGCTTTCTCCGATCCGATCAATTCGCGAAGCGCTCTGAGGGGTGGGCGCGTTGAAAATTTTTTACTGTATATAGAATCCACCCCCGAGAGGCCGATTAAATTTTACGATTTTAACAGTATGTATCCATCGGTCTCCATGTCCAAAAATTACCGCTACCCCAAAGGGGTCCCCGAAATCTTAACTAGCAACTTTAATTACGAACCCGATTTCTATTTCGGGCTAATCAAAGCGACTCTTCTCCCACCCCAAGATCTATATCTCCCCGTCTTGGGCTCCCTGATTGGCGATAAATTAATGTTTACGCTATGCAGAACGTGCGCCCTCTGTAATCTAGCCGACTGTCGTCATACCGAGGCGGAACGCGCGATTACGGATACGTACACTACCCCCGAGTTTTATTTATCCCTTCAATATAATTATAAAGTTTTACAAATTCACGAAGTGCAGCATTATCGCGAAACTTTCGACTCTGACTGCCCCCTTTTTGACGATTACGTCAGAGATTTTTACAAAATGAAAACCCAATACGCTGGTTTTCCTAAAAACGTTGACTCCTTAGAAGAAAAACAAAAATATTTAAACGACTTTTGGGAACAGGACGGGATAAAAATAGGCCTAGAAGAGGTTAGCTCTAACCCGGCTCTCAAAGCGCTTGGCAAGCTTTCCCTTAACCAGCTTTGGGGACGTCACCTAATTCAATTACGTCAAAATAATAGTTCTTTTATAAACTCCTACGCTGACTTGGTTAAAATTTTAACTGATAAAACGAAAGAGCTGACCGATTTAAAACTCCTAGAAAATGGAATGGCTCTCGTGACGACCAAATATCACGAAGACCACGTCCCGGCTTATCGTAAAGGTTCCCCAACTGTGGGCATTTTCGTCGCCTCTTATGGGCGTATTAAATTATACAATCTAATGGCTAAAATCGGGCCTAATTTGGCCTACGGCGATACGGACAGTTGTATTCTGATACACGATAAGAAATTAGATTTAACTTTATCAAGCAGCTTGGGCGGACTTACGGATGAATATCCTAATGACCCCATTAAAGCTTTTACCACGATAGCCCCCAAGGGTTACTCTATCTTGTTCGAATCGGGCAAAATTTTAACCAAGATAAAAGGCGTCACTCTTACTAAAAAAAATCAGACCATCTTAAACTTTGACACGATAAAGCAGTTGGCGCTCGAGAACCGCGAATTAAAATACCGTGTCGAGATTCCCTTTAACGTGAAAAGACAAAAAACCGGGCACTTGTATCTCAGACAAGCCGAAAAACTAGTGGGATTTACGTCGACGAAACGTATATTTTTCAAAGACGGTACTTCTATTCCCTACGGATATTCATGTCACTCACACGCCTAAAATTTCAAACCCCCTGTACCTTTCTTTTGGCTGGCCCCAGTAAGTCGGGAAAAAGTCACTGGACGTTTAATCTCTTGAAAAATAAAAATTTAATGTTCGACAATCCACCCCAAAAAATTTTATATTGCTACAATCTTTGGAACGATCAATTTGACGAATTAAAAACCCTCGCCCCCGAAATTGAATTCCATAAGGGACTCTTTAGTGAAAAACCCGAAGATTTGTTTGACAAAAGACAAAACAACCTCTTGGTGCTAGACGATCTTTCGAGCGAGTGCTTAGACAACGCGCTGGTATCTGAACTTTTTCGAGTGTGTTCGCATCATCTGAATCTGAGTATTGTATTCTTATGCCAGAACGTCTTTGGTCAGGGCAGATTTTCTCGCGACATTTCGCTTAACGCCTCATTTATAGTCCTGTTCCGAAGCCCCCGTGATCCATCACAAATAAAACATTTAAGTCGTCAGATCTTTCCGCATAACCCTAATTTTCTGAGCAACGTTTATAATTACGTAACGTCGGATACGCCCTATTCTAACGTGGTTGTTGACCTGCAACAAAAAACTCCCGAATTTCTAAAAGTTAGAACGCAATGCCTCATGGAAGAAGGACCAATGTTAGTATTTACCGAAAATTAATTTTTTATTTTATGTATTTATCATTTTTGGTAGAGGAAAATGTATATTATTGTAATAATCAGAATATATAACAAAGTGTTTATTCGAATTTTACGTCATTCTGTAAAATGCCTTTGCCCAGGTCAATTATAGAAAGCCGCCCGTATCTAACTTTATTAAAAAAGGCTTCCCCAAATCAAAGACGATTTTTACTGAAGAACGCCACGCGAGATCAGGTTGGCTCAATCGCGAATATCTGTCATAATATTTGCCGCGGAGCTTTACCAGTTGGCGAGCATAAACGACGGCAATTACAACGATATAAAAAATCTATTAGAAAACTAGGTCAAAGAGATCTCAGTGATTGTTATCGACGAAGAATTCTAGTCTCGCAAACGGGCGGTTTTTGGGGAGCGATTCTCGATTCGCTCATCCCGCCAATCTTGGGTCGTATAATTAATCCGGCGCGATGAAGAAATTTGTCTTGCTACCCGCGGATAGCTATTTATCCGATACCGAAAAATTGCTAAATTTAATACAAGAACACATGAATAGTATTCTTAACAAACCCGTTCGAGACGGTAGTGAAGAAGAAAAACTACGAGAATATCTGGCAATGTTGGCGCGGTATCTCAGAATTAAAGACTATGACGGCGCTCCAGCCGTTCAAATAAAACCGCCCCCTTTACCTCCTTCTTCGAGTACGTTAGCGCCGATACAGTTAGCACACGGTGCGATCTACCAGCCTCCCGCTGTACCTAAGGTTCATTCGGTAACCCGCCGCTCGCCTCGCCAAGTTTTTTTTCGCCTCCCCAAACGCCAAATCAGCTCCATCAACTATTCGCCGCGCCGCAACAGGTGCAAAGAGCCGTACAGCAACCTCTCCACCAACTGGAAATGGCTATTAACAGGCCCCTCCCAGCATCACCGATAAATCCTGGAATTTCTACACCATGGCAGAGTGTCTCCGGCATTTCGGGGTTGGACGAAAGTCAATCGCCCGATTACGCCCATAAAACTTTAATTGCAGCCCCACAGCATCTCGTGACGTCACGAAATATTCCATTCAAGCCTGACTTTGCGAGTACTCCAGGGTACCCAAAGGGAAGATGGAAGAACGGCGCTAGCAACGTTTTCACTTCACCCGCTCGAGCTGAGCTACGTAAATCTCGAAGCGAAACGAGTCTCGATGAATATAGCACGCCAACTTTCAAAGACAGCAGCTATAAGCCTTCGGAATCCACCCTTCGTAATACGACCGAACCTGTTTCCTTGCCTTTCGTAGGACCGCTCTTGACAAGAAAGGAATTGCCAACCCGACAAGGTCGCAAAGAAAGACGCCGGGCGTATTCTAAAGATCGTGAAATTAATGATTGGGAAATTAATGAATGGGAAAATTAATGTTTTTTTGTAAAACCATGTTTATTAAACACTATTGATTACAAAATCTGTTTTCGTGATTAAATAAATGTACACACAATGCCAATAGCGAAATTACTTCGTTCATATATATTTCATTATTATACATTTTTAAAATTTTCTTAAAGCTTAATCCAGCAGACCTATTTAACAGAAACGAAGCAACGTGCAAACCGCAAGTTTCTTGGTTCATATCTTGAATTATATTTTTATTATAAAACCATTTCTGAGCTAAATGATCCAATTTAAAACCGTAGACATCAAAATGTTGACCGAAAGAACAAAAAAAATCTCCCACGCGTTGTCCTTTCCTATTTTTAGCACTGACGAAGATTCCTATCCAATGGCTTCCCGGCATTGATGAGTCTTGTACATTGGCCACCAAACAAAAGGGCTTTTTTTTCGGACAATCTCGAGGTAAAGTATCTTTGGAAAATGTGCCCATAAAAAAAGGTTTGGTTCTCGGGTCGCATTTTAAAAAAGCGTCCAATTGAAAAGTATTCATGGCAAAACCCTTTGAATTTCTTCGGGGTAAAATGACCCCAATATTTTCTTGTTATTCTTGTCCTTGATATGGTAGAGTGGGCGGGGTTTATTTATCACCTTCGATATGGTGAAAACCTCTTTACCCCAATATCCTTTAAATCCCTTACGAAATACTTTGCTGGTTTTTGACAGGCGCACGTGATCGCCAATCTTGAATTTCGGTTCCTCTCTTTTCGCTTTCTTTCCAAATAATTTTTGCCAAACAAGATGCTCATTGGCTAAGGTTACTTCGCTAGGTCTATATCCCGTCGTGCGATGAATGCTGTCGTTATAGGACTTTACAATTTTTGGTAGTTCTTTTATAAATTTTTTTCCTTTACTTTTGGTAAGAAATCTGTAAATTTTATTTTTAAGCGTCCTATTCACTCTCTCGCATACGCTGCTTTTTTTATCGCCGTAACAAACGAAATGCTTAATTCCCTGGTCCTTGAAATAGCGTTGCACTTTACGATTTAAAAATTCAGAACCTTGATCAGTATTAATTTTCAAAGGCTTACGTTGTTTGTGGATTTTTTTGAAAGCAGCTAATATATCGCTCGCTCTCTTAGTTTTCACGGGAATAGCGAATAAATATCGGGACAGAATATCGATATTAGTAAGAATATAATTAAATTTATTAATATTTTTTAATTCGTTTAACTCGATTAAATCAGCCTGGTGTTCTTCGTTCAAGCTCGTGACATAAGTCCTATTTCTAGGAAAATTAAATTTTCTATCTTTGTGCAACGTATAGGGGTCTTGGGCAGAGTTGGGCATCTTCGCTTCACGGACTGCCTTTGAAGAAGGAATTTACCTTCACTAGACTTTTTCGCGAAGTAATCGAATTCCTACAAAAAAGTCGAGTAGCCTTCACAAGTTGAAAGTCTTAAAACTATAAAACGTATCTAGTTTATTCGTTCAAACATTTCAAAGTTAAAAATATCATCCGTCAAAAAAATGAAGTTGGAAATCAAACATTTTCCTGAACACCATTCGGTTTTATAGATGGTATAGTAAAAAATGTTTCATACTACTTTAGCCGAAATGGTCTGAAATATCTTCAATCGTTAAAAAATCACGTAAAGGTGCTTCGAAAACCGTCGAACGAAGAAATTTTTAGTGAATGAGTTATGTGAAAGCTTCGAAGTATAAAGCTTTAGTTCTTTCTATAGCAACATTCATTCTTCAAACTAAAATTCGTACTATCATTATTCTTATTTGATTCTAGCGACATCGCAATAGTGTGAAAAAT
The DNA here is from genome assembly GCF_980474605.1 of Leiobunum rupestre. Classification (NCBI taxonomy): domain Eukaryota; kingdom Metazoa; phylum Arthropoda; class Arachnida; order Opiliones; family Sclerosomatidae; genus Leiobunum; species Leiobunum rupestre. The sequence goes on along the minus strand of NC_143393.1, from coordinate 13,252,080 downwards.
GTATGCAAGTATTAACGCGATTAAAATTCGTGAGGTCATAAATCAGTTTTTTAAACTCTTTGCACAGGCTTTAGGCGCAAAAACTATAAGGTTTAAAACTAGAGATCCGGGAACTTGCTTAAAGAGGAGGGCCTGAGAGGATTGTAGAAAGGAAGGTCTTACCTCTAAGGACCCTTTTGAAGCTCAAGCCGAAGATCCTGGATGTCAATTAAAGCGCCACTGCCTGATGCGGAAATTTATTTTAACGTAACCGTATTTAAAGAGACTATGACATATTTTTATAAATAAATATTATTTGTTATTTATCATCATTATATTTGGCGTGGTATATAAATAAATACAGAGTTTCAAATAGCACAACCAGGTCATTTTTTTCAGTCTTATAACGTTTAAATTTTCAATAGAATCGAAATAAATTCACGAAATCTATATATTTTTCGTCGGTAAGGTTTTAATGAGACATTATAGGACATGTCATGGTTCGTTTACAATTGACCCCATATGATTTTATCGTATTAGATGGGTGACATTTTTGAGCCGCTGAAGTTACAACTCTGATAGTTATCGGGTTTCATTGACGTTTGTGATGTACACATTAATTAAGAATAACCCGTACTGTCACGCCAGCTTTATTATTTTTAATGCATTGCACACGATAGCTATATGTTTCTCGTTACTTGCTCTACATCGATACTGATCTTTTGTAAATTCAAATACGTTTATCCATTATCACAGGCAGTTGCGGAACTAATGTCCTTAGCCCACCCTTGAAACTGGTTTTGTGGCCCATTGTGATTTCTTTAAATCTATTGAACGGCCGCCAATTGTTCCGTGGGACCGTTACTTACATCATTGAGCCGACGCTTACTAAAGTGCTGACAGCTGCTATGTTTATGTAAATTGGAATACAATGAAAATTAGTTCCGTGCATGGTTAACTGGCAGTTTCAAAGACTACAAACAATTAGGAGTCGTTTTTAGTATTAAGCCTCATAAATGATTTATGTTGTGATTGGTGAGACAAACCATCCTAATTTTCGTGAATTAGCTAAAGCGAATAGATAAGCACTTTCGATTACAGAAAGATGGATCTACTGCTTATTAATTCTTCTATTTGACCTTAGATTCTATGGTGGATAAATTCAGTGGCGTAGCCAGGGAAAGGCACAGGGGGCACGTGCCCCCCCCCGAAACCTATTGTTCTATATACAGTTTTTTTGTTTTGTTTTATTTTTTTCAATGTGTACCCCTCCCGAAACCAATTCCTGGCTATGCCCCCGGAATAAATCGATTATCTAGCAATAACCTTGGGTTAATTTATGTATTAATTTGGATTTAGGTTTTAAATGTTCGATTATCGACACTACCAGGAGCCGTCGAATGGCACCCATTTTGTCAGCTGGGCATTTAAGCCTCAGGGCCCACCAAGCCGCAATTCAATACACTACACAAACCCGAGTCACGAGTGGCGAATGACGATTCTGACGAAGCAAACAAAATTGAAATTTTAAAATTATCTTGACGTTTGTAAATTCGTGACCGAAATAGTTTTACGTAGCGCTGCGGTTTTCTAGCCACTTCTTGTGTGTAGCGTCTTCTAAAATTGAAAATTCATAAATCCGGGAGTATTTGGTGTTTTGCGCGTATTGAAATAATAAAGTAAGAAACTCCAAAGGGAAATCCGCGTAAACCCGCGAAAAAGAGGATTTTTCTGATTGGTCGGAATTTACGGCCAACTTCGACAATTTTTTTTGCAGTCTAACGAATTCGCAATTCGCGAATCGGCAAGTTTGAAGCGATGGATTCTCCACAGAAAAGGTTTGTTAATGTTTTTGATAAATATAAATTAAATAGCACCTAAATAAAAAAGCAAACAGATCCTCCAATTCCAATTAGACGATTCATTTTAAATTTTTAACTTATAATTTACGTGTTAATCATAAGAAACGTTCGTGTAAGGCCACGATTCTTGCTACGGCTTATGTTCCCCACAAAAATACTGCAGCAGACGAAATTTGTTTTTAACGTTTTTTATAGTTTTGATATCTGTACATAGATGGCGCTGCTATTGAACATACGTCACAGACTTACTTCCCCTTTCTACCCCCTTTCCGAAATCCTCTAGTAGTTAGGGAAAGAGAAGAACTTAGGCGAAATATTTTTATCGGCCTATTATTTAGTGATTTTCGAAATTCGATACGACAGATTGTTCCCAAAAACCGACGTATTTGGTATTTGCCAAATACCTTAAAAAAGGACTACTCGCACAAACTTAAGCGTGGCTCGAGAGTACAGAGGAACATTTTGGACGGGGCCACAAGGGGTTGTTGAGGCAGATTTTCGAGTGACAATCGGAAATTATTTTTTTGCAGAAAAATACGCAAAATTTTCCGGAAAAGTTTCCGAGCAGAAAATTTTCAGCGGAAAATTTTCCGACTTACAACATTAATACTGTTTGACGAGAATATGGTTGGGGATTTTAATTCTTAATTTTAAAACAAATACCTGAACTAATACAAAATATTAGGTGTCCGCATAAAATAAGGTATTTACATTGTAATAATAATTTTTAATTATTATTCTTTAATAAAAAAGATGCGAATTATAATTTACAAAAGACAACGAAGCCTTGGTCTCACGTTAAAATAATAATAATCAGCTAGGCTAATACCCAAGGCACCACCTTAGGCTTAAGTCATCAAGCGACTTTTGAAGCCCTTAATTCAGGTGGCCGGGTTACAATGCGTAGGAGGGTTGTGGCAAGCCCTGCATGCCACACGATCGAGCCAACAGCTCCCTACACTAACTATTACCGTTAACCTTGACAAGTTTTTATGGAAGGGGAAACCGAAGAGCTCGGGGGAAAACCCCTTAAACCAGTGAGGAGAGAACTTGCAAACTCAACGCAGAAGGAGTTGTTCCGAGTTTTCACCCAGTGCCACAAGCTGGGATCGAACCCGGCTCCTCTTGCTGCGAGGCGAAAGTGCTAACCACTCCGCCATTCAAAAAGACCTCGCGTGACTTGTTTCAGGTCTGATGTTTTCCTTATTTTTAAAGTTTTACCGTTGGGTGGCACCACCAGCTCATTTGTTTATATTATTGGCCGCGTAGTTATAAGAGAGTCATGTCCCTGCTTTTATTGGCTCATGCCATAAGGGAGTATGAAGAGAATCGAAACCGTGATGACTGGGTTTTAAATTAACTTGCGAAAATTATAAAATTGTCAATTGGTGGCATAAAGGCTAAATTCGTTAATCCACCAAAAACACGGCACTTTGTATTTATACTTCCTTTAAGAAAAATGTCGTCACGGCGCAAGTGGATTTTCACCAACATATGTACCAGGGTGCCTACTTTCCCTTGTGGCCAATCCACCTCTGTCCAATTGCCATTTTATCGATAGATAGATTAAAATTGCGCTTTTCTCCTGTTTATCTAAAAAACCAGTAAACATATTAGTGTACGGCCAAACATCTGTCCCGGGGACTGCGAGAGTGTTCTTGGATATTTTATATTTCAGGGGGAGAAACCTCGGCAATTTCCCAGGAGATCACGCTTACCCGGTGGAAGGGACCTGTGCAATCTCCCAAGAGATAACGCTTTAACATTTTTAACTTTTTTAACGCTGTTGCGCGGTTAACAGGCCGGTAGGTAAAATTAGATGGTCCTGCGTGTAGGATACAATGTTTATTCACAATAAAGCTAATTTTCCACCTTTAGCCTTGATTTCCATTAACTCGCGAAACATTACGTTTCACCATAAGTAACATAATACCCCTAAGTTTGACACTTGTAGCCTTGCTCATGCATTTTTTATTACTACATCCTTTCTTCACCAACGATAAATCAGAAAAACGACTAGCAACTCTGTAAACCGGAAGTTTAATACTCTTTGAGATTTGATTTCTTTTTATTGGTCATTGAAAAGAAGTCAGTGTAAATTTACCCAATCATATAGCGCTACAAAATATTATGAGGTACGAAACGTAAGAAATGTTGGCAAAGTTCCTTTCTAAATAAATAAATAAATAAATAAATAAATAAATAAAATTGCCGTTATGGTAGTCGGCTTATTAGGCCTAACTGATCTATCGGAAAATGATACCTAAATACTAAATATTATTAAGTCATTTTCAAAGTTTGAACTGAAAATAAAATATTTTTATTGCGTAATTAGCAATTGTAAAAGTTATTCCAGAAGTTTGGAAAATGTTAATTCTTACATTTTATTTCATCAATTCATTTTTATTTTGATCACATCGGACAAAACCAGGCATTCATCCAGGTACAAAATACAAGTATATTCAAATTATAATGGTAAAAATCTGGAAGAAATTGTAATAAAATATTCGTAAGCTAAATGAGAAACCTTTTTACATTAAAAACGTAACAAGCTGAAGGTTTTTTAACGTCTACAGTATTTGGTGCACAACATTGATAAACATCAATGAGATTGATCTTCTCAATATACTACACTAGTGATCCACAAATTTCGAGTTGTTGGTGAATTTCTAATATAATACCATTGGCCCGATATAAAGATTTAATATTGTTGCGGAAAATACATACAATTTCTTTAATAGTTGATTTTATAAAATGTCTTTACGCTTGCCCCACTTGTTGAAATGTTGCCCTGGAATAGTTCAGCCAATGCCTAAGAATGAGTTCATAAGCTCTTTAGTGGGAGAGAAAATGGATCCACAGCTGAAGGAGGCAACATTTCAACAAGATGCCCATGGTTATTTTATAAAAAGAACTATTTCTTCCGTTGTTAAAGTTTCTGTGGTGAAAACGAAATTAGTGCGGCTATACGCCTGAAGCCTAAAAATGACTCTTTTCAAAACCATGGGAATCACGTTCCCGGAAGTTGGGTTAGATTAGTTTATGCCGCCGCTACCGAGTGGCGCTATTTCGAAAAAAAATTGACGTCACTGTGAAGAAAGGATGTAGTAGAACTTTTTCCTAATGTCATACTTAGGTGTATTATGTTACTTATGGTTTCACCTTGGATTAATAATAGGATTACAGGATATGGCACTTGCGCGTTTAGGCGTCTCTCAAATCTCCCCAGCGCTCCGCGTCAAGGTGGGACAAACTTTAGTTGGCGCTACTGTTTTGTTTTTGTTGTGATTGTGGCGTGCGCGTTAAGGCCCATTTTCATGCTCGCTGGTAGCGGATAAAAATCGTCAAAATTCGCATCCGCCACTCGCAAGCGTGAAAATTAATCTAAAATATCTGTTTGAAACAGATCGACGCGGAAAGTGAAAAAGCGTGTAGCGGAAACGGATTTTGTCGATTTTTACCCGCTACCAGCGAGCATGAAAATGGGGCTTAAGGCTTAAGGATTTTAAACCGAATTTTTTAAAAGCTAGCGTCGCAAATTGCGCATGCGCGGAAAATTTGTCCCACGACGAGCTAGTTTATTTTCCGTTTCGAGAGACACCCGATACTGCCGTGGGAAGGTAGAAGTGCTATATCCAGGAGTCTTATCATTAATCCAAGGTTTCACAGCTAAAGTTGAGACATGCAAAGGCTTTACGCGCGTAAAGATAAATATATTATGACTCGCGCAAATTAAAACCAATATTTAAGTTTAAATTCAAGCCTAGCGGAATAAGAGTTAGGTCATAATTATATAACATTTTTTAATAAGTTTTATTTTTGGGAATATTTTACAAACAGCTCACCACGGAGGCGCTGTTAAAGGGAATATAACCTCAGGTATTTGGTGTGGAACACCAACGTTTGCAGCTCTGGCCACTCATGCCTTTGGCCTTAAAAATGTTTGGCGCCACTGTACAGGATGATTTAAAAAATTGAAGGGGTCTTCTATAAAGATTGCTTTGCAGGTTATATTCCCTTTAAAGGCTACGTGAAACACGGAAACGTGCAGAAACAAGTATCTTGTGACTATCTCTCGTAAACGTTTAGCGTGTATCATATTTACATAAAAGTTATTATTATTATTATTATTATATTATAAACTTATGGTTTTGTATTATACTCATTTTACTTCTAAAAGGACATTAATGAACTTTTGCCACTTGTTATTAAAGTTTCTCGCGTCACGGATAAAAAACAATTGATAGTTTAATGAAAACAATTTGGTTCATAGAAGAATAATGTTTGCCAGATTTAAGGCTGTGTCCGGTTTTTGGGGTATTTTTTTGGGAGCACATTTCTCTGAAACGAAGCACTTTAGGACGCATGTTTATTAGACATTTTTACTCATAGAGACCCATAGAATGCATATAGAAAGTTTAGGTACTCTTATCCGTAACACCCTGTCTATATGATATATTTTGGTTGTGATACCGGCGTTGCAGGTTGCTGTGAATAGCTCAAACAAACTTAACACATTAGTAGGATTGTGTGTATTCTGACCGTCGTACGTCTTGTTAAATACTCTCGTAACAAATTACTTTTTTGTATACGACTACGCCACTGCTATAAACAATGATGAGCTTGGCCGAAGCTACGACTGCTTGGACTCTAATTCCGCTTTTTTGAAAGATTTATTTTCTCTCAGCACGGAGGATACTTTTTGCAGTTGAAGTTTAACCTTTATTGTCCAGTGAAAAACTTCAATGAAAAGTTGACTAGAAAACTGTGATACAAATAATGAAATTTTATCAACACCTTTCGTTTTATTTAAAAAATAGTACTAAAAAGGAAATAAACACCTTTTTCTTATCAATATCAACCTTCAACAATTTATCGCCCTAGCAACCTTCACTCTAGTAAAATTATTTCAAATGTTTACTTGTAATCGTCATAATATCTTTTTTTAGCCTATCAGCATATGTATATCTTCTTACGAAGAAACGCTTTAGTAAAACTCCGTAAAAACCTTCAAACGAAGACCATTTTAATTGGAAGAATATATAACAGTTTCGCGTAGTAAAGACGAAGTTTCGTTCACTGAGTGATAGTTTCCTTCGCGCAAAGAAGGTTTCCGCGGTTTCGAAAGGTAGAGTCCTATTCTTCTTTCAGAATAAGAAGGTTTCATATGGCGGAATTGGAAACTTCACTGGGCGAAGGAAATATTCGAATAGAAAAATATTCGTAAAATGCCCACCTCTGGTCTTGGGTCAACGCCCAATCTTTAATTTTTTTCTTGGAAATAGAGGGTAATTGTTCGGATAAACGTTTTAGTCCTCCCAGACTTCCGGGATTTTCTGGGTCAAAATAAATAGATTCTATATTCATGTCTTGACAGTTCAAAGTGTGCTACATTATTAAATGAAAGACCAGCAAAGTTTACATTTTTATACATTTTAATGGAAATTTTTAATACATCAGCTCTGATAAAATTTCAGATTCATTTTGCATGATATTATGATATAAATTTTCTACCCCCAGTTTATAGTCGGGAAAGTTGACGTAAAATGCCTTAATTACGTTGTCATAGTTCATAAGGGGTATCGCCATCTTGACACTTTTTTCAAGTCTTTCGCAGAAATGTGACGCGATCGGTTTGCAGCTAATGTGATGGGCCAATTGATTATGGCAGGGCAGGTTTGGGCACGCCTCGGTTAACGTAAATAATACACTTTTTAATTCGTCTAAAATAGACATTTTCATTCCTTCAAAAGCGTCTTTTCGGTCAGTTATTTCTTTGTCGAGACTCGTACGGATAATCTTCAAACGGTCCCAGGCTTCTTTATCTAGGGCGACCCCGTTGGCGGAGGAATACACAACGTCGTAATTTGAATTAGACCCGCGAATATAGCCGCGAATATCAATAATTCTTCCACGCTAACAGAAGAATCCTTCCAACTTGACACTATCCGACAACCAGCTGTGAAAACGTATAGCTTCGGTAGTGGTATTGAAAAATCTTTCAATTTCTTGTTCATAGTTCCAGAGATTCTTCCACACTTTTTATGCTAAAATTGACATATTTTCTATGTCCTTGACGGTTAATTAAAATTTCAGGCTCCGCGAGATTCGCCGATAAAAAAATGTCGAGTTGGTTGGAGAGAAAATGGGGGCGTGTCATTCTCAAACAAAAGCTCGCGTCGAACTAATCGCATAGAAAACAGGGTGGCTCATTTTATTCGATACTATATATCACCTTTCTGTCCCGGGTAATTAAAATCTCGTTATCAAATTCAAAGTACATTATACACACGACATTAGTCGGTAGGGGGTCTTTCAATTGAACATCTAAACGTAGAGACCCCTGTCGAGGAATACTCGTATGATCAGCCGAAGCATTCTGGTCCGGCGACATATCGAAAGTAAAGATGGTGTACCCCTCCTTAAAATTCGCAAAATTTAGATAATTACCCCTATCTTCGGAAGCTATGCCCATTGACTCGAATAAAGACTGAAAAGGTAAACAGTAATTTGAATTTGCATAATCCATTTGAAAGCCGTCAGGAGGGTATCTATCCGGTCCGACTGACAAAGATAAGTCGGTGATATTTAAATGTTCAAATTTCAAGCTATTTGTGGTCAATGACCCGTTGAAAGCTTCTTCTTTGACAAAAACTACAACTGCCCTTTTTGGTATTTTCCCGAGTATTACGTTATCGCGATTTATGTTTTTCAGACCCTGAGCGATAGAAAAACTTTTCATAATTGTTTGCGTAATGGGATAAATCGCTGGTATTCCGCTTTCTAGCATCCTAGCGTGGGCTAAACTTATCTGCGGAGCCACCTTGACTTTAGTAACGTATAAATACGCCTGTTCTAAAATTAGCTTATAATCTTTTCCCTGCTCTAAAGCTATTATACAAGTTAAACGAGGGCTTCTTACTAAGCGGAATCTTACGGGTAGTTGATTGACAATAAACTTATTCATGTGACAAATATCGAGGGGTAAATGGCCCATTAACTCAAACGTGGTCGATTCTTTCGTTCGCGCGCATCTCTTCAGCATTCCGTTACGATCATTGTTAAAAGCAGGTTCCCACATGTCTTGCGGGTTACAGGCCGCGTTCATATAATACATTCCATTCTCCAGTTGCGTTTTCTTAGCATCTTCACCAAAATTCAGCAATTTCGCCAAGTACGCGTTATACGCCGAAAGATTATTTGTAGACTGTACCGACGTATCGCCCAAATACGCGTCGATTTGCGAAAAAAGAGTTCCAATAAGATTATTCGTGACCCCGACTTTCACTTCAGTGGCTGGTACGTCTGTACCGTCGAAATGCACGAGTTTCATTTTTAGTTTGAGCATAGTTTTGGATAAATCAATGTATAAGTCATCAGATGCCGGAATAAAAAATTCGAGAGGGCCATTGTCGGTTATGTTATTCGTGGGCAGATATCGTATTTCGGTTGTAGCTAATATATTGGTATTTAACACGGGTCGTTCGAACAAGTCTAACGAACTTAGCATGCCTTCTCGAAGCGCCATTGTTTCTTATCCCAAAAAATCGTCTTTCGTCCTTGATTTTTTCGTTTTCTTTTTCCGTTGTCTAGGAGGCGCGCGTCTCTTACGAGTTCCACTGCCTGACTGGGGCTTACTCATTCTGTCAGCGGCTTTATGTAACAAATTGCTTCCGGCTAATCGTAAATTGTTGCGGATAGCCAATTGCGGATCTACACCGGATTCCAAATCACCGAACATACGCTTTCCGAGACCTAGGGCTTCGCTGCGTAAAGGTATTACCATCGGTGTAATATATCTCATTAATTTCTTAAATATTCCACCCAAACCACGCCCTCTCTGGTAAACGGGGCCGGCAAACACTCGCCCCCCATATTGAGACTTATAGTAACGGAAATAACTGTCACTCTCTGACATCTTTCTTGAAATGAAGTCGAACGACCGTCTTCCCCGCGTTAAATATCAAATTTTCTCCAAAATCAGTTTTTAAGTCTATCTCGATCAACTCTAGCTCTCTTGCTTTAACCGGGTAATAGTCTATTTTGTCGTATATAATAGACTTATTACTAGACTGATCATTGCTCGCTAACGGTATAATTTTCATGAGAGGAGCGAAAGTATCTCCGGTATACTGGGGATATATTAAATTCGAATATAGATAAAGCGTACTCGCGCCTCTAGATAAATCGGCCGGATAAGTACTGTCGTGACCAACCAGGTCAAAATCAAAATCCGTAAATCCTAATAATTCGCCTAAGCCTTTCTTACTGGATTTGAAGAAAATAGTCACAGCCCCGTGATCAGCTCCTACATGGATTGTGCCATTGGGGTTTATACCGAAATGAACAAGGTTTCTCACGTGATCAGGGATAGTGTTTGACATGGCGTCTAATATTGCTTGAATACTTAAATAAGTTCCAATCGGAATATTACAGTCAACTTCTACGTTGCGTGTAAAAGTCATATCGCGTAGATGATTTTCTTTGATTTCAATATAATTTAGATGATTTAAAATTATGCTCCTCGTATAGGGGGTTACCGGTTTTGACGGCTGATATACCCCCGATTGATATCCCGTGTCATCCTTGCTCTCGAAACATAACAGTTCTTTCAAAGGTCCGTCAGGAATAAATAACTCGAAATTGGTCTTCTTTTTCTTGGTCGGGTCAGCCGGATTATGTATTGTCGGATCGTAAATCCAATAAAGTCCATCGGGTTTTTCCCAGATTTTGAACGAAATGTAGGCGTCCAGTCCATTTTCCCTTATTCCTTCGTTAATAGCGCGTACAACTTTTTTAACCAGACTATATTTGATGACAAATCCGGCAGTGTCTTTTTCGGCTTCCAATTTAGCGACTTTTAATGAGATTTTATAAATGTAAGGTCGTTTTTTATAATAATCAACCGCCACTGTTTTTAATTGAAAATTATTAGTTTTATCCGTGATATTTTCCCAGTTGGGAGGCAAAATTACTTCCGACACGCCAACAACAAATTTGTCCGGTAGTGTTATAGAACGACCCAAGTTTACTTTAAAGTTTGACTGAGTATTCGCCGGATAGAGGTCGCTAGAGGCGTTACTCGGTAGAGTTACGTAAAAGTCGTCCATTTTTATAAAAAGAATGACGGTCTCTTATTTGGAGGGGATTCGAACTCGTGACTATTTAAATTTGCTATTTACAAAGTTGTTCGTCCTACCAAGTAAGCTACCGTCATCCCTACTCGAGATTCGTTTCGTTTCCTACAGATTCTCCTTTCATGAAAGGGCAAAGCGGTATCTTTTCCAAGTGTCGAATGAGTGCTACGCTTTTCCAGTCGGTTATGACTAGCGGACAGAAGGCGCACTTGACCGAAACGCTGTCTGGTAACGAATAAAACCCTTGCGCGGCCAAGTCTGATTTATGTACACCTGGTACCTTCCAATTAACGAAACTCATTAATCGTTTTTTTTCCGAAAGAAATTTTAAAGGAATATCGTGGCTATTTACCGTAGCCATTTTTTCTTCGAAATTTACGTATACAACGAAATCGTCCCGAATACAAATCTGGAGTTTCCTCTAACAGCGTACTGGGTAACCTAGCAACGGCGCATTCCTCGATAAACACCTGCTCGTAATCAATCAAACCTGTCACCACTTTAACAATGCCCGAGTATAGCGAGCCTGGGAATTCCTTTAAAGGAGTACTGACCTTTTTTCGCGCCAAAATACCAACCAATCGGCGCCATTTTGAACAATTTCGAGTCAGCCAATTAGCGCGCAGTACACGCGCGTGGTAACCACGTGGTTCCCGCGCCGCGTAGTTACGCGCCAGCCAATCAGCGCGCAGGTAACCACGTGCTCCCCGCGCCAGCCAATCAGCGCGCGCGCCACTCTGCGGAGGTCAATGACCTTCGGTGACTTACCCCGAGGGGGGAAGAAAATGTCGACCCCCCAGCGCCACCTGCCGGAAGGGGGAAGGAAGCGGGGATTTCCGGTGCCGACCCCCTTTCTACCTGTACATTGAAAAGTGCCAAAGACGTTAGCTTCTCCTACTCGGACGGACCCCGCGGAAAATCTTTCTACCGATCAGTTTTATGGAGGAGACTTCAACGGGTTATTCAAGATCTTCACATATTGTGAAAAAGGCAACATGGTCCGTTGGTCTAGGGGTATGATTCTCGCTTTAGGTGCGAGAGGTCCCGGGTTCAAATCCCGGACGGACCCCGCGGAAAATCTTTCTGCGAATCAGTTTTATGGAGGAGACTTTAACGGGATATTCACATATTGAGAGCTAAGTAACGTGGTCCGTTGGTCTCGGGGTATGATTCTCGCTTTGGGTGCGAGAGGTCTCGCGTTCAAATCCCGGACGGACCACTCGGAAAATCTTTCTAACAATCAGATTTATGGAGGAGTCTTCAACGGGTTATTCAAGATATTCACAAATTGTGAGAAAAGTAACATGGTCCGTTGGTCTAGGGGTATGATTCTCGCTTTGAGTGCGAGAGGTCCCGCGTTCAAATCCCGGACGGACCCCTCGGAAAATCTTTCTAACAATCAGATTTATGGAGAAGACTTCAACGGGTTATTCAAAATATTCACATATTGTTAAAACTAACATGGTCCGTTGGTCTAGGGGTATGATTCTCGCTTAGGGTGCGAGAGGTCCCGGGTTCAAATCCCGGACGGACCCCGCTTTAAATCTTTCTACCAATCAGTTTTATGGAGGAGACTTCAACGGGTTATTCAAGATATTCACATTTTGAGAGCAAAGTAACATGGTCCGTTGGTCTAGGGGTATGATTCTCGCTTTGGGTGCGAGAGGTCCCGCGTTCGAATCCCGGACGGACCCCGCGGAAAATCTTTCTAACAATCAGATTTATGGAGGAGACTTCAACGGGTTATTCAAAATATTCACATATTGTGAAAACCGAACATGGTCAGTTGGTCTAGGGGTATGATTCTCGCTTTGGGTGCGAGAGGTCCCGGGTTTAAATCCCGGACGGACCCCGCGGAAAATCTTTCTACCGATCAGTTTTATGGAGGAGACTTCAACGGGTTATTCAAGATATTCACATATTGAGAGCAAAGTAACATGGTCCGTTGGTCTTGGGGTATGATTCTCGCTTTGGGTGCGAGAGGTCCCGGGTTCAAATCCCGGACGGACATAGCTGAAAATCTTTCTACCAATCAGTTTTTATGGAGAAGTTTTCAACGGGTTAGGCTATATATTCACATATTGAGAGCAACGTAACATGGTCCGTTGGTCTAGGGGTATGATTCTCGCTTTGGGTGCGAGAGGTCCCGGGTTTAAATCCCGGACGGACCCCGCGGAAAGTCTTTCTACCGATCGTTTTATGGAGGAGACTTCAACGGGTTATTCAAGATCTTCACATATTGTGAGAAAGGTCACATGGTCCGTTGGTCTAGGGGTATGATTCTCGCTTTGGGTGCGAGAGGTCCCGGGTTCAAATCCTGGACGGACCCCGCGGAAAATCTTTCTACGAATCAGTTTTATGGAGGAGACTTCAACGGGATATTCACATATTGAGAGCAAAGTTACGTAGTCCGTTGGTCTCGGGGTATGATTCTCGCTTTGGGTGCGAGAGGTCCCGCGTTCAAATCCCGGACGGACCACTCGGAAAATCTTTCTAACAATCAGATTTATGGAGGAGACTTCAACGGGTTATTCAAAATATTCACATATTGTGAAAACTAACATGGTCCGTTGGTCTAGGGGTATGATTCTCGCTTAGGGTGCGAGAGGTCCCGGGTTCAAATCCCGGACGGACCCCGCGGAAAATCTTTCAACCAATCAGGTTTATGGAGGAGACTTCAACGGGTTATTCAAGATATTCACATTTTGCGAGCAAAGTAACATGGTCCGTTGGTCTAGGGGTATGATTCTCGCTTTAGGTGCGAGAGGTCCCGGGTTCAAATCCCGGACGGACCCCGCGGAAAATCTTTCTGCGAATCAGTTTTATGGAGGAGACTTTAACGGGATATTCACATATTGAGAGCTAAGTAACGTGGTCCGTTGGTCTCGGGGTATGATTCTCGCTTTGGGTGCGAGAGGTCTCGCGTTCAAATCCCGGACGGACCACTCGGAAAATCTTTCTAACAATCAGATTTATGGAGGAGTCTTCAACGGGTTATTCAAGATATTCACAAATTGTGAGAAAAGTAACATGGTCCGTTGGTCTAGGGGTATGATTCTCGCTTTGAGTGCGAGAGGTCCCGCGTTCAAATCCCGGACGGACCCCTCGGAAAATCTTTCTAACAATCAGATTTATGGAGGAGACTTCAACGGGTTATTCAAAATATTCACATATTGTTAAAACTAACATGGTCCGTTGGTCTAGGGGTATGATTCTCGCTTAGGGTGCGAGAGGTCCCGGGTTCAAATCCCGGACGGACCCCGCTTTAAATCTTTCTACCAATCAGTTTTATGGAGGAGACTTCAACGGGTTATTCAAGATATTCACATTTTGAGAGCAAAGTAACATGGTCCGTTGGTCTAGGGGTATGATTCTCGCTTTGGGTGCGAGAGGTCCCGCGTTCGAATCCCGGACGGACCCCGCGGAAAATCTTTCTAACAATCAGATTTATGGAGGAGACTTCAACGGGTTATTCAAAATATTCACATATTGTGAAAACCGAACATGGTCAGTTGGTCTAGGGGTATGATTCTCGCTTTGGGTGCGAGAGGTCCCGGGTTTAAATCCCGGACGGACCCCGCGGAAAATCTTTCTACCGATCAGTTTTATGGAGGAGACTTCAACGGGTTATTCAAGATATTCACATATTGAGAGCAAAGTAACATGGTCCGTTGGTCTTGGGGTATGATTCTCGCTTTGGGTGCGAGAGGTCCCGGGTTCAAATCCCGGACGGACATAGCTGAAAATCTTTCTACCAATCAGTTTTTATGGAGAAGTTTTCAACGGGTTAGGCTATATATTCACATATTGAGAGCAACGTAACATGGTCCGTTGGTCTAGGGGTATGATTCTCGCTTTGGGTGCGAGAGGTCCCGGGTTTAAATCCCGGACGGACCCCGCGGAAAGTCTTTCTACCGATCGTTTTATGGAGGAGACTTCAACGGGTTATTCAAGATCTTCACATATTGTGAGAAAGGTAACATGGTCCGTTGGTCTAGGGGTATGATTCTCGCTTTGGGTGCGAGAGGTCCCGGGTTCAAATCCTGGACGGACCCCGCGGAAAATCTTTCTACGAATCAGTTTTATGGAGGAGACTTCAACGGGATATTCACATATTGAGAGCAAAGTTACGTAGTCCGTTGGTCTCGGGGTATGATTCTCGCTTTGGGTGCGAGAGGTCCCGCGTTCAAATCCCGGACGGACCACTCGGAAAATCTTTCTAACAATCAGATTTATGGAGGAGACTTCAACGGGTTATTCAAAATATTCACATATTGTGAAAACTAACATGGTCCGTTGGTCTAGGGGTATGATTCTCGCTTAGGGTGCGAGAGGTCCCGGGTTCAAATCCCGGACGGACCCCGCGGAAAATCTTTCTACCAATCAGGTTTATGGAGGAGACTTCAACGGGTTATTCAAGATATTCACATTTTGCGAGCAAAGTAACATGGTCCGTTGGTCTAGGGGTATGATTCTCGCTTTGGTTGCGAGAGGTCCCGCGTTCGAATCCCGGACGAACCCCGCGGAAAATCTTTCTAACAATCAGATTTATGGAGGAGACTTCAACGGGTTATTCAAAATATTCACATATTGTGAAAACCGAACATGGTCAGTTGGTCTAGGGGTATGATTCTCGCTTTGGGTGCGAGAGGTCCCGGGTTTAAATCGCGGACGGACCCCGCGGAAAATCTTTCTACCGATCAGTTTTATGGAGGAGACTTCAACGGCTTATTCAAGATATTCACATATTGAGAGCAAAGTAATATGGTCCATTGGTCTAGGGGTATGATTCTCGCTTTGGGTGCGAGAGGTCCCGGGTTTAAATCCCGGACTGACCCCGCGGAAAATCTTTCTACCGATCAG
>NC_143393.1:13208739-13218739 GCF_980474605.1 Leiobunum rupestre | reverse complement strand
ACCCCGCGGAAAATCTTTCTACAAACCAGTTTTATGGAGAAGACTTCAACGGGTTTAGGCTACATATTCACATATTGAGAGCAAAGTAACATGGTCCGTTGGTCTAGGGGTATGATTCTCGCTTAGGGTGCGAGAGGTCCCGGGTTCAAATCCCGGACGGACCCCGCATAAAATCTTTCTTTAAACCAGATTCATGGAGAAGACTTCAACGGGTTAGGCTTCATATTCGCATATTGAGAGCAAAGCAACATGGTCCGTTGGTCTAGGGGTATGATTCTCGCTTAGGGTGCGAAAGGTCCCGGGTTCAAATCCCGGACGGACCCCGCGGAAAATTTTTCTACAAACCAGTTTTATGGAGAAGACTTCAACGGGTTAGGCTTCATATTCACATATTGAGAGCAAAGTAACAAGGTCCGTTGGTCTAGGGGTATGATTCTCGCTTTGGGTGCGAGAGGTCTCGGGTTCAAATCCCGGACGGACCCCGCGGTAAATCTTTCTACCAATCAGATTTATGGAGGGGACTTCAACGGGTTATTCAAGATATTCACAAATTGTGACAAAAGTGACATGATCCTTTGTTGTAGGGGAATGATTCTCGCTTAGGGTGCAATAGGTCCCGGGTTCAAATCCCGGACGGACCCCGCGGAAAATCTTTCTACAAACCAATTTTATGGAGAAGACTTCAACCGGTTAGGCTTCATATTACATATTGAGAGCAAAGCAACAAGGTCCGTTGGTCTAGGAGTATGATTCTCGCATAGGGTGCAAGAGGACCCGCGTTCAAATCTCGGACGGACCCCTCGGAAAATCTTTCTACAAACGAGTTTTATGGAGAAGACTTCAACGGGTTAAGCTTCATATTCACATATTGAGAGCAAAGTAACATGGTCCGTTGCTCTAGGGGTATGATTCTCGCTTTGGTGGCGAGAGGTCCCAGGTTCAAACCCCGGACGGACCCCGCGGTAGATCTTTCTACAAACCAGTTTTATGGAGAAGGTTTCAACGGGATAGGCTACATATTCACATATTGAGAGCAAAGTAACATGGTCCGTTGGTCTAGGGGTATGATTCTCGCTTAGGGTGTGAGAGGTCCCGGGTTCAAATCCCAGACGCACCCCGCGGAAAATCTTTCTACGAATCAGTTTTATGGAGGAGACTTCAACGGGTTATTCAAGATATTCACATATTGTGTAAAAAGTAACATGGTCCGTTGGTCTAGTTGTATGATTCTCGCTTTGGGTGCGAGAGGTCCCGCGTTCAAATCCCGGACGGACCCCTCGGAAAATCTTTCTAACAATCAGATTTATGGAGAAGTTTTCAACGGGATAGGCTACATATTCACATATTGAGAGCAAAGTAACATGGTCCGTTGGTCTAGGGGTATGGTTCTCGCTTAGGGTGCGAGAAGACCCGGTTTCAAATCCCGGACGGACCCCGCCGAAGATCTTTCTACAAACCAGTTTTATGGAGAAGTTTTCAACGGGTTAGGCTACATATCCACATATTGAGTGAAAAAAAACATGATCCGTTGGTCTCGGGGTATGATTCTCGCTTTGGATGCGAGAGGTCCCGGGTTCAAGTCCCGGACGGACCCCGCGGAAAATCTTTCTACGAATCAGTTTTATGGAGGAGACTTCAACGGGATATTCACATATTGAGAGCAAAGTAACATGGTCCGTTGGTCTAGGGGTATGATTCTCGCTTTGGGTGCGAGAGGTCCCGCATTCAAATCTCGGACGGACCCCTCGGAAAATCTTTCTACAAACCAGTTGTATGGAGAAGTTTTCAACGTGTTAGGCTACATATTCACATATTGAGAGCTAATTAACATGGTCCGTTGGTCTAGGGGTATGATTCTCGCTTAGGGTGTGAGAGGTCCCGGGTTCAAATCCCAGACGGACCCCGCGGAGAAACTTCCTACCGATCAGATTTATGGAGGCGTCTTCAACGGGGTATTCAGGATATTCACATATTGAGAGCAAAGTAATATGGTCCGTTGGTCTAGGGGTATGATTCTCGCTTAGGGTGCGAGAGGTCCCGAGTTCTAATCCCGGACGGACCCCGCGGAAGATCTTTCTACAAACCAGTTTTATGGAGAAGTTTTCAACGTGTTAGGCTACATATTCACATATTGAGAGCAAATTAACATTGTCCGTTGGTCTAGGGGTATGATTCTCGCTTTGGGTGCGAGAGGTCCCGGGTTCAAATCCCGGACGGACCCCGCGGAA
Organism: Leiobunum rupestre; assembly: GCF_980474605.1. Classification (NCBI taxonomy): domain Eukaryota; kingdom Metazoa; phylum Arthropoda; class Arachnida; order Opiliones; family Sclerosomatidae; genus Leiobunum; species Leiobunum rupestre. Next base: position 13,216,511 of record NC_143393.1, on the reverse strand, counting down.
AATCTTTCAACCAATCAGTTTTATGGAGAAGACTTCAACGGGTTAGGCTACATATTCACATATTGAGAGCAAAGTAACATGGTCCGTTGGTCTAGGGGTATGATTCTCGCTTTGAGTGCGAGAGGTCCCGCGTTCCAATCCCGGACGGACCCCTCGGAAAATCTTTCTAACAATCGGATTTATGGAGGAGACTTCAACGGGTTATTCAAAATATTCACATATTGTGAAAACCTAACATGGTCCGTTGGTCTAGGGGTATAATTCTCGCTTATTGTGCGAGAGGTCCCGGGTTCAAATCCCGGACGGACCCCGCGGAAAATCTTACTACAAACCAGTTTTATTTAGAAATTTTCAACGGGTTAGGCTACATATTCACATATTGAGAGCAAAGTAACATGGTCCGTTGGTCTAGGGGTATGATTCTCGCTTAGGGTGCGTGAGGTCCCGGGTTCAAATCACATATTGAGAGCAAAGTAACAAGGTCCGTTGGTCTTGGGGTATGATTCTCGCTTTGGGTGCGAGAGGTCCCGGGTTCAAATCCCGGACGGACCCCGCGGTAAATCTTTCTACCAACTAGATTTATGGAGGGGACTTCAACGGGTTATTCAAGATATTCACATATTGTGACAAAAGTAACTTGGTCCTTTGGTCTAGGGGAATGATTCTCGCTTAGGGTGCGAAAGGTCCCGGGTTCAAATCCCGGACGGACCCCGCGGAAAATCTTTCTACAAACCAGTTTTATGGAGAAGACTTCAACGGGTTATTCAAGATATTCACATATTTGGAAAAAAGTATCATGGTCCGTTGGTCTAGGGGTATGATTATCGCTTAGGGTACGAGAGGTCCCGGGTTCAAATCCCGGACGGACCCCGCGGATAATCTCTCTACAAACCAGTTTTATGGAGGAGACTTCAACGGGTTATTCAAGATATTCACATATTGTGGAAAAGTAACATGGTCCTTTGATCTAGGGGAATGATTCTCGCTTAGGGTGTGAGAGGTCCCGGGTTCAAATCCCAGACGCACCCCGCGGAAAATCTTTCTACGAATCAGTTTTATGGAGGAGACTTCAACGGGTTATTCAAGATATTCACATATTTGGAAAAAAGTATCATGGTCCGTTGGTCTAGGGGTATGATTCTCGCTTAGGGTGCGAGAAGACCCGGTTTCAAATCCCGTACGGACCCCGCGGAAGATCTTTCTACAAACCAGTTTTATGGAGAAGTTTTCAACGGGTTAGGCTACATATTCACATATTGAGTGAAAAAAAACATGATCCGTTGGTCTCGGGGTATGATTCTCGCTTTGGATGCGAGAGGTCCCGGGTTCAAGTCCCGGACGGACCCCGCGGAAAATCTTTCTACGAATCAGTTTTATGGAGGAGACTTCAACGGGATATTCACATATTGAGAGCAAAGTAACATGGTCGGTTGGTCTAGGGTATGATTCTCGCTTTGGGTGCGAGAGGTCCTGGGTTCAAATCCTGGACGGACCCCGCGGAGAAACTTCCTACCGATCAGATTTATGGAGGCGTCTTCAACGGGGTATTCAGGATATTCACATATTGAGGAAAAGTAACATGTACCGGTGGTCTATGGGTATGATTCTCGATTCGGGTGCAAGAAGTCCCGAGTTCTAATCCCGGACGGACCCCGCGGAAGATCTTTCTACAAACCAGTTTTATGGAGAAGTTTTCAACGTGTTAGGCTAAATATTCACATATTGAGAGCAAATTAACATGGTCCGTTGGTCTAGGGGTATGATTCTCGCCTTGGGTGCGAGAGGTCCCGAGTTCAAATCCCGGACGGACCCCGCGGAAAATCTTTCAACCAATCAGTTTTATGGAGAAGACTTCAACGGGTTAGGCTACATATTCACATATTGAGAGCAAAGTAACATGGTCCGTTGGTCTAGGGGTATGATTCTCGCTTTGAGTGCGAGAGGTCCCGCGTTCCAATCCCGGACGGACCCCTCGGAAAATCTTTCTAACAATCAGATTTATGGAGGAGACTTCAGCGGGTTATTCAAAATATTCACATATTGTGAAAACCTAGCATGGTCCGTTGGTCTAGGGGTATGATTCTCGCTTAGGGTGCGAGAGGTCCCGGGTTCAAATCCCGGACGGACCCCGCGGAAAATCTTTCTACAAACGAGTTTTATGGAGAAGACTTCAACGGGTTAAGCTTCATATTCACATATTGAGAGCAAAGTAACATGGTCCGTTGCTCTAGGGGTATGATTCTCGTTTCTGGCGCGAGAGGTCCCGGGTTCAAATCCCGGACGGAACTCGCGGAAAATCTTTCTACCAATCAGATTTATGGAGGGGACTTCAACGGATTATTCAAGATATTCACATATTGTGAAAGAAGTAACATGGTCGGTTGGTCTAGGGGAATGATTCTCGCTTAGGTTGCGCGATGTCCTGGGTTCAAATCCCGGAGGACCCCGCGGAAAATATTTCTACGAATCAGTTTTATGGAGAAGACTTCAACGGGTTAGGCTTCATATTCACATAACGAGAGCAAAGTAACAAGGTCCGTTGGTCTGGGGTATGATTATCGCTTTGGGTGCGAGAGGTCCCGGGTTCAAATCACATATTGAGAGCAAAGTAATAAGGTCCGTTGGTCTTGGGGTATGATTCTCGCTTTGGATGCGAGAGGTCCCGGGTTCAAATCCCGGACGGACCCCGCGGAAAATCTTTCTACAAACCAATTTTATGGAGAAGACTTCAACCGGTTAGGCTTCATATTACATATTGAGAGCAGAGCAACAAGGTCCGTTGGTCTAGGAGTATGATTCTCGCTTAGGGTGCAAGAGGACCCGGGTTCAAATCTCGGACGGACCCCGCGGAAAATCTTTCTACAAACGAGTTTTATGGAGAAAACTTCAAGGGGTTAAGCTTCATATTCACATATTGAGAGCAAACGAACATGGTCCGTTGCTCTAGGGGTATGATTCTCGCTTCTGGCGTGAGAGGTCCTGGGTTCAATTCCCGGACTAACCCAGCTGAAGATCTTTCTACAAACCAGTTTTATGGAGAAGTTTTCAACGTGTTAGACTACATATTCACATATTGAGAGCAAATTAACATGGTCCGTTGGTCTAGGGGTATGATTCTCGCTTTGGTAGCGAGAGGTCCCGGGTTCAAACCCCGGACGGACCCCGCGGTAGATCTTTCTACAAACCAGTTTTATGGAGAAGTTTTCAACGGGATAGGCTACATATTCACATATTGAGAGCAAAGTAACATGGTCCGTTGGTCTAGGGGTATGATTCTCGCTTAGGGTGTGAGAGGTCCCGCGTTCAAATCCCAGACGCACCCCGCGGAAAATCTTTCTACGAATCAGTTTTATGGAGGAGACTTCAACGGGTTATTCAAGATATTCACATATTGTGAAAAAAGTAACATGGTCCGTTGGTCTAGGGGTATGATTCTCGCTTTGGGTGCGAGAGATCCCGCGTTCAAATCCCGGACGGACCCCTCGGAAAATCTTTCTAACAATCAGATTTATGGAGAAGTTTTCAACGGGATAGGCTACATATTCACATATTGAGAGCAAAGTAACATGGTCCGTTGGTCTAGGGGTATGATTCTCGCTAAGGGTGCGAGAAGACTCGGTTTCAAATCCCGGACGGACCCCGCGGAAGATCTTTCTACAAACCAGTTTTATGGAGAAGTTTTCAACGGGTTAGGCTACATATTCACATATTGAGTGAAAAAAAAACATGATCCGTTGGTCTCGGGGTATGATTCTCGCTTTGGATGCGAGAGGTCCCGGGTTCAAGTCCCGGACGGACCCCGCGGAAAATCTTTCTACGAATCAGTTTTATGGAGGAGACTTCAACGGGATATTCACATATTGAGAGCAAAGTAACATGGTCCGTTGGTCTAGGGGTATGATTCTCGCTTTGGGAGATTCGCGTTTGGTTTTTTGGAGAGTGCGGTTCGTTTTTCTTTGCTCTCCTCGTCTTCTCGCTAAGCCTTAGTTTCGGTTCTTTTTCTAACATTTTGTTTGCTTAATTTAAAATTTACTAATTCGCGCAGTTTATTTTTCGTTTTTCGTGCCCTCCTGGGTTTTCTTCTGAATTCCAGGATGGATGTTTTAAAACGTTCCATTTTTGTGGAATGCGTCGTGAAAGAAGTTTCGAAGCAAGAAATTTTGACGGCATGTATTTTGGATTACGGGCCTAATACGGTCTCGTCGGTTGTTGCTACGGAGGGTGGCTATTACGTCACCTTCTTACGCGAGGAAGAAGCGGAATTGTGTCTTGATGCTGGGATCGAAGTAGGAGAGACGCGTTTTGCTGTGTCTGGGATAGCGAGGAAAACAGTTATTGTCCATATCTATGGTTTACCTGAGTTTGTGAGTGACGAAGCGGTGAAGGCGAAATTGGAAAGCTTACAATGTGAGTTGCGTGGCGAAATTATCTGGACTAAAAATGACGCCGGAATTTATTTTGGAATTCGTTCGGTCAAGGTTCGCCTTGCCGAATGTGTCAGTTCGTTACCGTACGGTCTAAAGATCAAAGACGTTTTAGGTCGGGAGACTTTTTATCAGGTTCGTCACTCCTCTCAGAGTAAAGTTTGTAATGGGTGTCTCTCTTCGAGCCACCTGTATAAAGACTGTCCCTCTTTTATCTGTTTTCGTTGTAAGAAGCAAGGTCATGTGGCTCGGTCCTGTCCAACTCGCGCTGAAGTTGTTGAATCCAAGGATCCGGTCGCTGATAGGATGGTCGAAGAACAGGATGCGGGCCTGATTCCTGATCAGGTTCTTTTAGCCAAAGAGTCCTCTCAAGGCATGGTTGCCCAGGGGGGCGACAATGTTGATCGGCCGAAATTTCCCAAGCACGTTACGAAGGACGTTGGTAAGAGAATTTTGACTTCGACGAGTGGCTCGGATGTTGATAAACGCCAGCCTCCTCCTAAGAAGACGAACGTCTACTCTACGGATTCGCATGCCATCGCACCTGCCAAGTTTCCTTCTTCGTCCCTGCCAACCGTTGTTACGCCTGTCCCCGGTTCCTTTAATGCCATTAAAAATCGTCTCTCTTAACGTTAATGGTCTTCGGAATGTTAATAAGATGTCGGAAGTGCTTATTTTTATGGACGCGTATGATGTGGTTTTTTTACAAGAGACACACTGGACGAATGAACATGTGAGTACTTTTCGGAAAATTTTTCGCGGCCGCGTTTTTTGGGATAATGACCCTACTACTACTTTTTGCGGCGTAGCGACCTGCTTTCGGGCTGGGCTGGATATTGTTCCTTCGCGAGTTTTTCGAAGCGACTGCGGCCGATTTCTTTCCGTCTCCGCGGTTGTTGACGATGTTCCTATGGATTTCGCGAATATTTACGCTCCGAATGACGCGCCGTCGCGTTCTCTTTTTATGTCTTCGGCGAAGTTGTGGTGTTCGCTTTTACCTCGTCCGATTATAGCGGGGGATTTTAATGATATTTTAAACTCATCTCTTGATCGTCGCCCCGTTTCTAATCTTCGTTCCGTTGTTCCGCCTACGCGTTTTAAGCTTTGGCTTACCAGTCTTGATCTTTATGATCCCTGGAGGGCTTCTCACGCCGATCATTTTGATTATACTCGTTCCGGTTTCGTATTCGGGAACTTTGTCATGTCGCGGATTGACTATTTATTTATTCGCCCAACGGATGCGCATAATTGTTCGCGGAATCTAATCTTGAATGTTCCTTTTTCTGACCACAAGGCCGTGTCTTTCGTCTTTGATCCCAGTGGCGTCCAGCGCGGCCCTGGGGTCTGGGCGTTTAACTCTACGTTACTTCAAGAGGAGCGCTTCCGTACGGGCATCCAGCGTATTGTTGATCGGAGTCGCGACACCGTCGAGTACCGTGTAGATATTTTTCAATGGTACGAAAATCTTAAAGTTTGTATTAAGGATTACGCCATGTTTTACGGCAAAGCTCGCGCTCAGAAGTTGAGAAGTTCTCGCGCTGCTTTATTGGTTCGGATTTCTCACCTCGAGTCTCGCTACGTGTCCGATCTTACTTGTTTGCCGGAGTTGCTGGACGCTAAGCAGGCATTGGCGGATTTCGATTCTGAGGTGCTTCGTGGCCAGGTCGTACGCGCTAAGACGGATTTTAAAGAATTGGGTGAGCGGCCCACGCGCTATTTTCTGCGCCTGGAGACTCATCGTCAGAGTATCAAATCGATTGGTCGTTTAGTGTCTCCATCAGGAGAGGTCTTTCGCGACGGGCGTCTCATCCGTCAGCAAATTTTTGATTTCTATAATGCCCTTTATACTCAGGAGCCTATTTGCGAGGCCCAGAGTCGAAGTTTTAGCAATCGGGTCCGGGACCGGGTATCGAAAGCTGATCGTGACGCGGTTGAGTTGCCTGTCACCTGGGAGGAACTTGAGCGGTCCTTGGGGTCTATGAAGCCCAATAAGAGTCCGGGACTTGATGGTTTGACGGTGGAGTTTTGGCGGTTTTTTCTTCCGCTTATTAAGGATGACTTTCTTCGCTTAGCCCATATCGCCCGTGATCAGGGCCGAATTCCGCGCAGCATGAAAATAGGTCTTATTATCCTTTTGCCCAAGACTGGTGATTTAACTCTTTTAAAGAACTGGAGGCCTATAACGTTACTCAATACTGATTATAAAATTTTATCCAAAGTTTTTGCTCTCCGAGTAGCGTCGCTTTTGCCGAACATTACGTCAGCTACTCAAACGGGTGCGGTTCGTGGTCGGGACATTTCTACCTCCACGAGACTGTTGTCAGATGTCGCCGAGAACCTCCGCCTTCGTGAAGAGGGTGGCATTATGGTCCAGCTGGACCTTATGAAGGCTTTCGACCGGGTGGCATGGCCATATTTATTTGAGCTCTTAGCGGCCATGGGGTTTGGCCCGTTTTTCTGCAAGTGGATTCAAGCTTTTGTCGCGGGTTCCAGGGCCTGTGTCAAAGTCAATGGTCATTTGACTGATGTCTTTTCGTTAGGGCGGTCGGTTCGCCAAGGGTGCCCGCTTAGCCCTCTGCTATATGTTTTAGCCTCGGAACCTCTGTTTTCCGCGGTCACGTCGCACGAATCCATCCCGCCGGTACGGTTATCCGCGCATTCGGTTTTGCCGACTCTCTTTCAACATATGGATGACACCACGGTTGTAACCTCAACAGCGGCCGCGATTCCCGCGATCTGCGACGTTTTTGCGGATTTCGGTCAAGCCTCCGGAGCGAAATTGAACCCGTCAAAGTGCCACGCGAAATGGCTTGGTCTATATCATGGTCGGGACCCTATCGAGATCAGCGGCGTAACGCTTTCTAGTTCACCTTTGAAAATTCTCGGTATTTGGATAGACTACGATTCTGTGCATTCGGCTCGCCTTCAATGGGAGGAGCGCTATGGCAAGTTCTCTCGGGTCTTACGGTCTTGGAAAGGTCGTACTCTCTCGGTCGTTGGCAAAGTTTTGGTTGTGTGTGTTTAATTCATAAAGACTTGCATAACTCTAAAATGTTTTGGACAGTGGTCCAGTTCCTTTGTGCTGTAATGAAAAGAGAAATTTGGTTATACCGGTGTTATTGTTCTTTTAATGATATTCAATTTAATCACTTTTTGTGTCAAAAGAAATTCCATGCAGTTTTAAAACTAGAATGTCGTTATAAGCAACAGAAATTACATTTAGATTTACCGTCAGATTTAATTTTATACAACATGTTAAACAAAATATTTGAATAGAATGCTTGTTGATTGCTTGTCCTCAATTCTATTTTGTGTTTTATAACCTCCAATCTTTATGATTGTATTGTA